>NC_057716.1:1106868-1206531 GCF_004010195.1 Chiloscyllium plagiosum | reverse complement strand
TGAGAGGGGAAAGATATAAAAGAGACCTAAGGGGCAACTTTTTCACGCAGAGGGTGGTACGTGTATGGAATGAGCTGCCAGAGGATGTGGTGGAGGCTGGTACAATTGCAACATTTAAGAGGCATTTGGATGGGTATATGAATAGGAAGGGTTTGGAGGGATATGGGCCAGGTGCTGGCAGGTGGGACTAGATTGGGTTGGGATATCTGGTCGGCTTGGACGGGTTGGACCAAAGGGTCTGTTTCCATGCTGTACATTTCTATGACTCTATACAATATTATCATTTTGTATTTCTTAATATTTGTTATGGCCATTTGTTCTGCATCAGAATCAATGTCCGAAAGGTAAAGGAAAGGAGGGTTAGAGGGAATTTATGGAGAATTCTTTTCAACTAGATGGTGGTACCTATCTAGAACTACACTTAAGAATTATTTAAATGGTCACTTGGAGCACCATAGCATATGAGGATATGGATCAAGTGCTGGGTAATGGGATTAGAGTAGATAGGCACTTGATGAGCACTGCAAACATAATGGGCTGATGGGTGTCATTCTGGCTGTAATAATTTATGACTCTATGAAAGTTCTTTTGCAGCAAGATTAATAATTAGCCCTTTTTGTTACATAATGTCCATTATATCATGTTTACCCTTTGCCAGATTAATCAAACCTTTCCAGAATCTAAGGAATTAACACCTATCCATTTATTACCTCATTACCCACCTCTTCTAAAGGCCCATGGATGAAGTCTGGAAGGACATCAGGAGCTGACAGCCCACATTCTATCACTTTGCTCAGTTTTGCTTCCTGAATGATTATCATTTCATCAGGTTCCACACTTCCTTCCACCTCCTGATTTCCGACTTTTTTTGGAATAATTTGTGTGTCCAGCGTGAGGACAAAAATAAATATTTGTTTATGTTACCTATCATTTCCTAAGAAGCTAATACTAATACTATAGTGGGTGGCACAGTGGCACAGTAGTTAGCACTGCTGCCTCACAGCGCCTGAGACCCGGGTTCAATTCCCGCCTCAGGCGACTGACTGTGTGGAGTTTGCACGTTCTTCCCGTGTCTGCGTGGGTTTCCTCCGGGTGCTCCGGTTTCCTCCCACAGTCCAAAGATGTGCAGGTCAGGTGAATTGGCCATGCTAAATTGCCCGTAGTGTTAGGTAAGGGGTAAATGTAGGGGTATGGTTGGGTTGCGCTTCGGCGGGTCGGTGTGGACTTGTTGGGCCGAAGGGCCTGTTTCCATACTGTAAGTAATCTAATCTGTAAGTAATCTAATCTAAAAACCCATTCTTATGCTCTGTAGAAGATCAACACTTATTTTACTTATTCTTTTCCTCTTTTCTGTACATGTTGAACTCTTGCTGTTTTTACATTTCTAGCTACTTTCTTTCCATACTCTAATTTCTTTTGCTTTCTTATTCTTTTAGTATGTCTCTGCCATTCGTTTTATTCTGTTCAACTATCTCCCCTGTCACTAATCTTTACGAAATCATTTTTTTTAAACCCTGAGATTGATGCTTTCCTTAACTTCTTTATTTTACCATGAATAGTCTGTCCACCCTTTATAAGAAAGAATAAGTGTGTTCCTACATAGAATTCTGAGTATTCCAAAATAACCCTTTTTAATGTCTGCAAATGGTGGGGTCCTGGGGAATGTTGCCGAACAAAGAGATCTTGGGGTGCAGGTCCATAGTTCCTTGAAGGGTAGAGAAGAAGGCTTTTTGTCCACTTGTCTTTATTGTTCAGTGCATTTGAGTGTAGGAGTTGGGATGTCATGTTGCGATGGCTGTACAGGACATTAATTAGGCCACTTCTGCAATGCTTCGTTCAATTTTCATCTCCCTGTTAGAGGAAAGATATTGTTAAACTTGAAAGCATGCACAAGAGGTTTACTAAGATGTTGGCTGGGTTGGAGAGTTTGTGCTATAGGGAAGGCTGAATAGGTTGGGACTATTTTCCTGGGCCATCAGAGGCTGAGGGGTGATCTTATGAAGGTTTCTAAAATCACGAGGGGCATGGAGAGGGTGAATAGCCAAGGTCTTTTGTCCATGGTTGGGGAGTCCAAAACTGGAGGGCATAGGTTTAAGGTGAAAGGAGAAAGGTGAAAAAGAGACCTAAGCAGCAACTTTTCACACGAGTGATGTATGTATGGAATGAGCTGCAAGAGGAAGTGGCTGCACAATTACAACATTTTGATATGTACATGAATAGGAAGGGTTTAGAGGGATATGGGCCAAATGCTGGCAAATGGGACTAGGTTAACTTAAGATATCTGTTTGGCATGGATGTGTTGGACCAAAGGGCCTGTTTCCATGTTGTGAACTCGATGACTCTAACTGATTCTTTGCTGATTTATCACTAAGCAGTGCCTCAGTTCACTTCAGCTAGCTCTCAGCTTTCAAATGTGGTTGTTCTTCATGATTAAAATGCTAGCCTTAGATATAAAATGCATATCGTAGTTGCTTTATTTAGGGGTGCCTTTACTCTGAATAGATTAATTATATAATTTTATATAAAGGATCCCATAAGTATTTCAGTGTTTTAAGTATGCTTAGTTTAACTAAGCATAAAATATTGTGTAAAGATTTATTATAGTCTTGTATGACAACTAACCTCAGCTTTATAATTTTGAGAATACTTAGACAATTAAACTTATAATTCCGTTTACTTATATTTTTCAAATCAACATTAATGTTACAATGTCATTTTGAATTTATTGATATAATTGTTATGGCCATTTGCTGGAGAAATTCAGTAGTCTGGTAGCATCTGTGGAGAGAAAGCAGAGTTAACACTTCAGGTCCAGTGACCCTTCTTCAGAACTGATGGTGCATATGCTGAAGAAAGAAAGATACAAAAAGGTGGATATAGAGGCCAGAGAGACAGTAAGGCAAACAAAAGAATGGATAATGGTAAGCTAGGGAGACAGAAAAGGTGATAATAGGAACCATTAGTAGGCTGTGCTGAAAGCAGCCCATGTTATGACAGGTGTGGGTAAAGGAACATGAAAGAAGGTGTTCAAGCCCTAAAATGATTGAACTCAATATTGAACCCTGGATGCTGTAGGGTCCTCAGGAGGAAAATGAAATGCCATTCTTCCAGCTTGCTCTGAACCTCACTGGAGCAGTGCAGCAGGCCTGAGACTGAAATGTTAGCCAGGGAACATGTTGGTTTACTGAAGTGGCGAGAAATCAGAAACTTAGGGTCATTTTTGCATACAGGATGTAGGTGTTCTGCAAAGCGGCCGCCCAGTCTGCATTTTATCTCCCCAGTGGAGAGGAGATCATGTAGTGAGCAGCAAATACAGTAGACTAGATTGAGTAAAGTGCAGGCAAATTGCTGCTTCACCTGAAAGGTGTGTCTGAAGCCTTGTAGCATACTTCAGTATCATACTTGGGCAGGTATTATCATGTTGCTAAGTATCTGCCTGATAACTTGGAAATGGGGCTTGACATTGCAAGGTAATTGTCACAATGACATAACGGCAGAGTACCTCTGGAATGTGACAATGTGATTTGAACAGCTGTTTTTATTGGAGATTTGATTTTGGGTGACTATCCTGAGTCCCTCTTATTTTTCATTGTTACAGAGAGCCAACAGATCATTGTCCAAAAACATAGGCCTGGATTTTGGAAGCTCATCAGATTCAAAAACATGAGTGCACATGTAGTGATTGGAACAAGATGGAACTTGTTGACTGAGATGATTAGATTCCCTACAGTATGAAAACAGGCCCTTCGGTCCATCAAGTCCATGCTGACCCTCCGAAGGATAAACCACCCAGACCCATTCCCCTACCTTGTAATTACCCCTGACTAATGCACCTAAAGCTGTGGGCAATTTAGCATGGCCAATTCACCTAACCTGCACATCTTTGGACTGTGGGAGGAAACCGGAGCACCCAGAGGAAACCCACGCAGACAGTCACCTGAGGCTGGAATCGAACCAGGTCCCTGGCACAGTGAGGCAGCAGTGCTAACCACTGAGCCACCGTGCTGCCCCATTCTGATATTTGTTATTCACATGGACGTTTGATGGAATACTGTGCATATAATAACACTCTTCCATTTGTCGATTTTTGGCATCTAATTTGACCAATTGTTTTGACAGATAAACCGACCGTAATAGGGTCTGAGGGGTAATGAAGAGCATCTCCAAACAAATTGGTCCAGGCTATCAACCCAATCAGTAAAGCCTTGGCTGACCAATATAATCAGGAGACAGCACTGCCCTTTGAGAAGGGCAGTGTTTGTCACTGGCCACTCGGGTGTTTTCCTATCTTCCTGGTGGTGGAATTTGAATAAAGATTCGTGCACCTTGTGTCTCTCACTGTGTCTCACACCTACACACACACACACCATGGGTGCTGGGGATAAAATAAGCACTACCGCACTTAGGTGGTAGTGTGGGGGTTAAAATAAAAAAAAAAAAATAAAAACAGGAGATTTTGTCTTTTAAAAAAAAATATAATCAGGAGAAGGTGGGTAGACCGTCTTGATTGCCATCATCCGGGTGGGGGGGGGGGAGAACAGGATGGGCTGTCCTAGAGGTCGCTGGAAGGTGTGTCAGGGGGAACAGAAAGCCAGAAGCGGAATGGGACAGCCTGCCTTTGGGTGGGGAAGGTGGGAGGGATGGGTCATTTGCTGGTTTACCAGAGTGTCTGTGTCATCTGCACTGTTTTATTGTTCAGTTAATTGAACTCTTTGTGTCTATTTTCCCTTTGGTAAGATAAGGTGGGATTTGGGGTTCATCCGCATTTCCCTGCAAATTGGTTGTATAATGGGGTTTGTATTGGTTGTATAATGTCGTGTCTTTCCCTTGTAAATTGCTGTTTATGGTAAACTGCTGTTTCTTGTTCACTGTTGAAGGTTTGTACTTTGTACAGTTTGATCTAAAAAAATGTAACTAGAAGATTAGAGTCTCCTCAGTTGAGGACTGACTCTGAGCTGGCTGGCCATAGCCAGTAAACTCTGTCCTAGTAAATAAAGGGTGACTTGGTGATGGGAATCAACCTCTGCAGTTATTTCAGGACAGGTCCAAAATTTCCCAGTGCTGGCTAGTGTCCTGGTATTCTGGCACCTTTTTCACTTTAACGAAATTTTTACTTTTCTTATATCCAGAAGTGTTATCGTATACAACTGAATGTTCGTTTTGTTTTTTGCCATCAGCAAATCACCCATGGTATTTTTTCATCTATTAACTCAAGGTAATTTTTAAGAAATTGATTTGGATGGAATGGTGGCTACCCAAAATGAAGTGGCAGGTAGCTTGTGAATGCAAGTTTGCAAAAGATGCTGAAAAGACACAACTATCTTGAGGCATTCTCTTTCTCTCTATCATCCTGTAGGTTGCAATGCCTTCAGTGATGGGTAGCTCTCCAGATTCCTGTGCTCACTCTTAAATGGATGGCAAGCATGTTCTCTGGTCATTAAAAGATGATTCCTTGAAAAATTAAATTGGGTGGCTATTGAATTGAAATATTAATTTTAATTGTCCCCACAAGTGCCGCATGATCTGAGTTTTATTTTTCAGTTTTATTATTCTTTATAGGTATTTTTGCAAATGCACTATTTGATATAGTTCACATGCATACTGACATGTAATGCTATCTCACTACCACATCTCTCCACAATCACAATCCTTCCACTTCAGATTTGTCACACTGTTTGTCTTACATTTGATGATGCATGAGCAGAAATCTCCTCAGTGTAAGGGAAGACTAGTTTCATTAACTTCACTCCCTAGCCATCACTTTCTTCTTCTGACACATGTCTGATGTTAAATCAAACTATTAGTAATATTAGTGATACTACAACCCAAGATGGGTTTCTGTCTACATATATTGTCCACCACTAATAGTGCCTACTTACACCTCCAACATCCAATTTTTTTGCCTCTGCCTCAATTTACTTCCTGCTGAAACCTTCATCCTTACCTTTTGTTACTTCTAGACTTGATTCCAACCTTTAGTCTTACTGATCTCCTATTTTCCACCGTGAATTCAAATACTGACCTAAAACCACTGATATAACTTGCACTGAATCCCATTCAGCCATCACATCTGTGGTTGCTGACATAAAATTAGCTCATAGTCCAGCAATGCCTCAATTTTAAAAGCTTATCTTTCTATTCTGCATGGTACCACGTTCCCTCTCTATAAAACATTTTCCAGCAACCTTCTGAGATCTTCATACTCTTCGAATTCAGGCCTAAATTAAACCTAGATTTTAATTATTTCACGTCCAATGGCTTCAACTCCCTGGGGCTTGAGCTCTGGAATTTCTTACCTAAACCCTTGCTCATCTACCTGTTTCAGATGCTCTTTATAATATTGGTAAATACAATGATGTACATACCATTATAGACCAATGTTCAAGCTCCTTGGATGCTGCCTGAACTGCTGTGCTCTTCCAGCACCACTAATCCAGAATCTGGTTTCCAGAATCTGCAGTCATTGTTTTTACCCAATATTCAAAACTGTCAAATGACAAAATAATACGTCTAATAGTGGCAATAATAAGTAGTGTAGACAGGAGCATGAAACTAAAATGAGATATTGACCAATTAACTGAGCAGGTAAAAATATGGGAATTCTATTTTCCAACAAAGTTGTGAGATAACCCATTTTGGACTTGATAGGTTTTAGTACTGCTTAAATGAAAGTAATAAAAGGTCCATATGCATAACCACTAAAATATTGTGGTTAGGTGTAAAAATAAGCAAAACCCCTAGTGGAAATTGGGTTTTTTATATGGCAATGTTTGTTACATTACAGATGTGAAAAGCTCCAGTTGGAAGACATCAGGAATACTATGTGCACGACTAGACAATGCACCTTGGGAAGGAAGGAGACTTGCTTTTATATTAAACCGTACACAATATCAGGATGTCATTCCATATAAAAAAAATGTAAGCTTCACTCCAACAGTTCAAACTGGACATTACTAAAAGTGCCAAACAGTTTGAGTTCATTTTTTTTTTACAGCATGTGATACTCCGCGGTACCTCCTGTACAACTGCAGTTACACATGCTGTTAGGATGAATATCGAGATGTTATTATCATTTGGAAACTTGGATTCTAAAACGGATGGAACAATACATAGCTTTAAGTTCGATTTCTAAATCGTGTGGGTTAGAAGTTAAGTACATAGTTTTAGTTTCATTTTTGAGTGGTGACAGGTTGTGTGGGAAGATTTTTACATGTATTTTAATGAGGCTTTTAAAACAAATCTTGAGATCAATAGTGCTTTAGAAAACAAGGATAGAAGAAAGAAAAATTGGTTTTTGTTAGTAACAGAGAGTTAGAGACTCCAGTTGAAAACACAGTCTGCCATGTTTTACTGATATCACCGGAGCAGCTTTTTGGCATGTTTATGATTCTTGTTGAATAGATTTTTGTAGGGTGGGAGCAGTGAATTTGAAAACGTGAATGAACTTGGAACAGAATTCAAATTGAAATTCAGGCTCCAAGACATTCATCATTGGGTTGAAACCTTTGTGACCAATTAGAGTATCTTCTCTGATCAGTAACTCCAGATTCCTCCTCCAAATCTTCTGTTTTGTATGTAATTTTGAGTACTCAGTTAGGACATTTTCTTGTCATCATGGTATTTTAAATTACACCTGGAACATCAATTGACTGAAATCTGGGCATTTCTGGAATTCATTATTTTATTGTAAATCCCAAATACTCTTTGCTTCTCAAAATTGTCAAAAGCATTTCTGTTCTTATTCTACTTAGTTAAAATTCATCATTCACCCTACCACCTGCAACCTGTGTTTTAGACCGCCTTCAAAGCCATTACCATTTTCTGTCATTTGGATGTTTGCTCCATTAAGCCATAAAGTGTTGTTTTAAACGAAATGCTTTTCATGGAAATTTTTAGTGCTTCCAATGTTTATTCTACCTGTATGCGTTCATCTGCAAATTTAACTCCCAAACCTAGAGGTCTAAATACAATACTTTAACAGAAACTACTAACTAAAATGCCAGCACAGATTGGGAAATTGCAAGATGGAATTTATGGAGTCTTGCCTACAAGCTGTTGAATTTTATACTTTTTCTCTGAAGGAATTTCATATTTCTGAATTTGTTAAAATCTGACCATGGCACATAAGGAGTTAGCAAATCATTATTCAATAAAATGTTATCTATGAAAGTCAATACTTTGTCCAAATATTTGAGTTCAAATCTTCAATCTCCAAATTCTGAAAAAGACATTGCTTCTTCTTCTGCTTTTGTCTGGCAGCAAATAGGTAAAAATACCAAGGCAAATACCTTGTTTTCTCTTTAGTAAAGAGGTAACATATATGCGTATGAATACTTCATTCTTCCCTTGGTGATAAGGTTCACTTTCAGAAAACTGGGTAAGTAAACGTATCCCCAATAACATGTTTTGTTTCAACTGAAGGTTTCTTCAACTCATTCTTTTGGTTAGACCAATTCTTAAATTTTCACACTGACTTATAAACAGTTAATCATCTGCTACCACTGTTGGACTCCAGAGACGTAATGTTGATTTGATAGAATCAGACAATATGCTTTTCTATTCAGAGCTTTGCTTTGTTTTTTATATTCAGACGTTTTCTTGCACATAAGTGCACATTTTTATTTCCCATCACTAAATCACCCGAGGTATATTTTTTCACCTATTAACTACCACTAGTAAATTATCCTTGTTGCCAATTAAATAATTTATATGTAAAGCTCGTTAAGGACAGTGCAAACCATCAAAGGTGAGGGAGAGGGAGGAGGTGGGGCCTACAGTCAGTTTTATTGTAACTCCCTCATTATCAATTCTCAACAACCACTGATTATTTGCTCTCCATATATATATATATATATATATATATATACACCCTCAGTCTAGTACTCATCCAATTATCCCTCAATTAACATATAACCATCACCTCGTCCTAGTTAGGTTTTGCCTCAGGCATTCCTACTAGATAATAATGATCATGATTGAGATAATCTGTTTATAGTGACATCAATTGAAGTCTAAATATTGATCAAGGCATCTGACATAACTTCCTCGCTTTATTTCAGAATATATGATATGGGATGTTTTGTTTTCAATTGAGAGAGCAGATCTGTTTATTTTTCCAAAGGACGCCCCTTAATTCAAGGATGATGTCCAATCAGAGTTGGTTTATTTTTGCTGTGTTCCTTTTCCCTGCCCATGACAAATATATTCGTATGGAAAGGTTGTGGTGTTTTGCGACTGTCATAGTCTGTCTCAAATAATATTTCCTGCAGCAAGGTTTGAGAATTTCAAAATAAAGGGTGTCATACACATACACTGAATTTTAAAAACATCTCACTCACTTTTCTCGCACATGCACAAGCACAATATCTAGATATAGTTGAAGATAAAACAATGTCTTTGTACATTCAAGAAAGGTTGGTAATGTTTTAGATACTAAAGGCAACAATGAGTATGAAGAGAATGTGGGTCTATGGCATTGAGACAGAGGATCAGCCATTATCATATCGAATTGTAGAGCAGGCTTGAATGGCTGAATGACCTACTTATGCTCCTAGGTTCAACGTATTTATGTTTTAATATGGTGGCAACTTAAATAGATATCTTGGTCTATTTCACGGCAGATCTGCAGTTTCTTAGATGATCAGATGAAAGTGCTTTAAAATTGAAAGTCTGGTAGCACAAAAAGTATTCTCACTGAGTTGCAAGATCTTTTGGCAGTCAATTTTCCAGAAGGTTGGTTCTCAGGGGAATTCAAAATTGGAGCAGCTTGTGAATCCTTTTCCTGTTTTTAAAGTTCTACTATTTATTGCCTTGGATGACATTAAGCTAGTACAATGACTTTTAGGGAAATTTTCTGTTGTTAAACTGCTTTTGTTGATTTTAAGAGCAGATAACCAGCAGCAACTGTCTTAACGTGACATCCATGTCCTTTACCCAAACAAAGTGTGATTATATCTGTCGATTTTAATCATCCTCCACTGTCATTTGACAGCTTGTGAAAGCTAGTTTTCTTCTGCTTCCAAAGCTCATTTAATTCAAAATTATCCTTGAGTTATTTTCAGGGAGGCATTGATATAACATCAGTCTGGTAAATTCTTTTTTGTTCCTTTGAGTAAGAGGGGTAAAGTTCAATCCACAAGAGAAGTCAAGTGACCTTTGGGTGGCCATCTTTTGTAGCCTATTTGTTGTATTTCTATAAATAAAGTACTGATTGAACACCTATAATGTACTTGGACATGATACCTTCACTGCTTGGAAAAACTGGATAATTGTTTTAAACATGGCTTTACTGCAAAGCAAAAGAAAAACATGCCCTTTCACCTTCACACACATTTTAGATTTTAACAGTAATTCAGTACTGCTATAGTATCTGTCACATTCCCAATCTGTCCTTCAGATCCCAAGTTACATTTTATCTGGTGAATGTTTGTTACTAATGGTATGTAGTGTTTCAGGAACTGTAACATGAATCTCGATGCATTTAGCAGTTGGTTGTAGTTTAAATTACAAACTGGTTCCTTAGGGTCAAGTTTCACATGTGGGTTCAGTTTCAAAGCTAGTAATATGCAAATTGCTCTGATTGTTCTGGTGGGTTGTCCATGAAGATTTTAACCCTTTCTTGGCTGCTTTCACAGCTCGAGT
Organism: Chiloscyllium plagiosum; assembly: GCF_004010195.1. Lineage (NCBI taxonomy): Eukaryota > Metazoa > Chordata > Chondrichthyes > Orectolobiformes > Hemiscylliidae > Chiloscyllium > Chiloscyllium plagiosum. The sequence continues at coordinate 1,195,890 of NC_057716.1, read as the reverse complement.
CTAAACATTTTTTTGGTTCTGATCCACTGATTCTTATTTCTCGGGATAGGATTTGGTGCTTTTAAAACTCTGAAGTGTTTGGGTTGTCCCCATACACCTTATCAATAGGCTTGGAAATTGTGGAGTTCAGCTGGGTTTATTTTAACAACTGATCCTGAGATGGTTTAAAAGCGTATAGTACTACTAAACCAGAAGGCTGCTCCCTCATTAGAGAGACACAACTGGTAGTGGGTTAACGTGACGGTCACCTTACCTCAGGTGAGGCATCACTGGCTGGGCCAGCATTCATTGACTATCCCTAATTGCCCAGAGTCAACCACATTGCTATGGGTCTGGAGTCTCGTGTAGGCCAGACCAAGTAGGATGGCAATTTCCTTCCCTAAAGAACGTTAGTGAAACAAATGGGTTTCTCTAAAAATCGATAATTATTTAGTTGTCATCACTCAACTCCTAATTCCAGAGTTTTATTGAATTCAAAATTCACTATCTGCCATAGCAGGATTCAAAGTCAGGACCCGAGAACATTACTTGGGTCTCTATTAATAGTCTAGCAAGAACACCATAAGGCCAACATCTCCCCTTTGTGGCTTTTACTGCAGTTGTTCTTAAGGGATATTAGCTTATGAAAGTAGGTTTGTCCCCAAAATGTGCCACATCATGGGACATTATATGTTGTGCTTTGACTCAGGCACCTGCTTCACCTTGCTGGTTTTTGATTTTTCTCTATCTCTGTTAATATTGTGATAGAAGATGCCTGGTAATGAGATCCTTAATTCATTTTCATTTCTATGGGCATTCCTTGTATTCTTTAATCTCTTCGTTGGGTTTTAGCCTTTTAGCATTTAAGGGTGTTTAGGTAGAGTTGAGGATTATTACATCAGCCATGATTTCATTCAGTGGCAGAGCAGACTCTATCAGCATAATGGCCTACTTCAGCTGCTATGTCTTATGGTCTTGCCTAACGCCTATTACTTTGGTAGGACTTTCTTCTAGTTTTCTAACCTTTATTAGCAACATCGCACCAACCACCATGCCCCCACCCCAACTCCTCATTCATAGGATGCTAGGAACTACTTTAGTTTTCTACAACTTCATATGTTTTTCTTGTTCCCTTCTGTTTTCCCAGTCTCTGTGGACTGCTTTTGACCCACTGGGCACAGTAACTGATATCCCAAATAATTTCCCAACTATGTACCTATTTCCTTTAAGCTTGGCGTAACCTTGACTAGCACCAATGTCCTGTAAACTATTTTGCAGATAAATTTTACTGGACGCATTAAACATGTGTCCTTTCACTCTCCCCACAATTTTTATCCTGCATAGAGGTAGCATCTTAGCAGCCTTTGCCACAGGCAATATTTGAAAATACCCTGTTTTTAAAAAATTGTTTTTGCTCTTCTTGGAGATTGTTATATAAAAAAGGAATTATTTTCTGTTGTGTGAAAAGTTTTGGTGGGTTTTCTGTCCTCCCCATCCCACTTTGAGTCTCTGCTCAATACTTCCAAGGCTATGGACACCATTCTCACCGTAGCTCCTCTTGATGATCTTTGATGAACTGTCAGTTTTCATTTTGCTTTAAGGCCTCTTACATTGAGAGCATGCCAGATGGATTCTGGCTGCTTTATCTTCCACACTCTTTCTTTGTAAATTGGGGATTGATCCTTATTTCTTAATTCATCATAGAGATGTTAATTGCCTGGCTCAGATCAACCACTCAAATGCTAGCTGTTTACTCCCCTTGAATTCAGGGACATCTGTGTCTGCTACTTAAATAGATGTTCTGGATGTTTTGGCAGTTCATCTCCAGGTTGAATCCATTGGTACCAATGATCAGCTACAGGCTATTATCCTGACTGGCAGACATTTCAATCAGTCAGCACAGACTAATCAACACAGGCTTTTCCTATAAGCTAACCTTGCATCAGGATTTTTCTGGCCATTACAATTGAGCTGCTAGTTTCTTAAAGGCAGTGAAGAAAGTTTCCAGTTGGAAAGAGGAGACAAATTGGAAATATTTTAAGAAATCAAAGCTAGTTTCTGGGAATTAGGCTATTTTAAATTACAAATAAAAACAGCAAGTTCTCCCTCGCTACTGCAATCAATCAGCCTCAGCTGCCCATCTTCGTTTCCCTGTAATTCACTTAAATTATTCTTGTTGGAAAGCGTTCTCTCTTGGAATTCTCTCACTTTCTCAGAATACTCTAATTCTTGTTGTGGTTCTGTTCGCCGAGCTGGAAGTTTTTGTTGCAAACGTTTCGTCCCCTGGCTAGGCGACATCATCAACCGGAAGCGGCAGGGACAGACCACTATAAACACCGGAGGAAACATCAAAGAAGCGCTTCGCAGGAGGCTCCCAAGCACTGATGATGTCGCCTAGCCAGGGGATGAAACGTTTGCAACAAAAACTTCCAGCTCGGCGAACAGAACCACAACAATGAGCACCCGAGCTACAAATCTTCGCACAAACTTTGAATACTCTAATTCTAGCCTCTTCTCCTCTTGGGCAAATGCTTGCCAGTTAACTTGGTCTGTTTTAGGTTCTGTATCTTCTATCTGTTCCATATCTGGAGTGAGGCAGAGATGCTCAAACAGCATCTGTAGTACCTCAGGCTATCATGCTTTATTACGTATATGAAATTCTACCTATTAGTTATGGCTTTTAGCAACTATAACCAAAAATGTTAGAATTCTGGCCAACTAACATCATCCTACATAAATGCTTTTGCATAGAAAATAGCCCTCTTATTTTCTATGGGTAGTATTCACTAAGCTTAGTTTTGTAATCTCGTTTCACAATATTATTACTTTTTTTCTACTGTCAATTTCTTTAAAATCAGATTTGGCAGTTCAATTGATTTAAATTGCAGATGCTAACCCAATTCTGTCACAACAAAATTTATCTATTCTGTTTTTGTTATTTTTGCCCATAATCAGTATGTTGACATGGAAAGTGTGTCTCTATTCTTTCCCTCAGTGTGTGTCTCAATTAAATACTACCAGCAGCAAGCTGTGTTGAAATTTCAAATTTAAGATGATTTTCCATTTTCACATAATTGCTTCAGATTTTAAAAGATGATGTCTCTCACTCACAGGTTAAATACAGATGAAGGTATAACAACATGGTTGCAGTTAATCTCAGTTTCTTTCATGTCAGGCCTATGTTTCTTAGATGGACGTGATGATTTATAAAATGGAAGGGAAACTCTGTAAAGCAAAAGGAATCCAAGTATGCTTTAAGGATTTCATATATTCAGAAGTCCAGGAGGTTGGTTCTCAGGTGAATGCAAATTTAGAACAGAATGGGAGAGATAGGTAGTTTTGCTGTTTTAATGTTAATTACTTTGACAGCTTGGATTACTTACAGCTAGTTTGATTGCTATCTTAAATTCTACCAAAAGCCACAACTTACTCAATTCAAAATTGCACCTTTTGAATTAGTTTCAGGAAAGTTCCCTTGAGACTGGTGAAGACCCTTCAATCTGCAAAGTCAGCTGACTATCAGGTAACTATCATTTGCAACTTTTACATTTTTTAAAAAACTGAATTAATTGACTATGTTCATAATATACAGGAACCAGATATTGCCATGGGTCCTCATGTGATTGAATAGGTCCCATCTTACCCACTGGTCTTTGGACATGGCATTTCCTTCCCACATCCCCACTTTAGGTCAGAATATCTTCATTAGCAGCAAAGCATATTGCATCTTAGTGAATGAGGATCATTTTGAAACAACTGCCCTGTCATTAATGTCAGTACTGCAATGCTTCTAGGTGATTTTCAGCCTATCTCAGATTTTTTTGGTTATCCCCCTAGAATGTTGACCATTTGAGAGAGTCAAGAAAATAGAAATTGGCAGGGAAGAAGCTTTTCAACCATTCAGACTCGTTGGAGACTGTTGAAGTTGATTTTACTGCAGTTTTCCCTGAATGTTTATAGCCTGGGTTCAAGATAATCTAGAATCATACAGTGTATGGGCCTTTGGCCATATAAAGTCTGCACAGATTTATAAACTACACTAAGCTTACACTTGTCAAACTTTCCAGCAGTTGGCCAACTACCTTGAACATTATGACATTTCAAGTGCTCATTCAAGAATTTAAAGTTTGAGATTTTCCACCTCAACTATCCTTTGAGGCAGTGTATTACAGTTTCCAATCACATTGCATTTATTTTCCTCAAAATTACCCTCAAAACTTCCTGCCTTTTACCTTTAATATTATGCCCTCTTATTAGTGACACTTAAACTAAGCCTCACAACTACTTTCTAACCACCTTGTGTAAGCCTCTCATATGCCACCAAACTGGAGGATTCGGCAGAGATGTTGCTGACAGATGACCACAGAGAATTTCCATTAAACATGTAGTCTGAGGTGTTGCTGTGGCACATGAGTATTCCAGAGAATGAAATATTTGGCTGTCCAGGTATGGCTGATTTCAGCTTTGTTTTTAAGCAGAGAAAAGCACTAAAGAAACTCCATCAGCAATGCCCCTGTGGCATCCAATAGAGGGATTGTAGAATAACTTCTTCTTGAAGCTTGTTACAGAAGCATTCAGGAACTGCTGCTGCAAAATACAAAACAACTTTGATGGATGATGGACAGTGTCGAGATGATCAAAAGGTATCTTCTCTGTCAGGTCCTATTTTCTCAGCTCCCAAATGGCCGACCTTTCAGGGAGGAACTTGGTCTGAAGTGTTGTTGTGACACAGGAGCTACTTAAAGCCTGATCATTTCAGGGCAGGCAACATTCTTCATGAGAAAACAATTGAAGACTCAATTTTTTTTTTAAAGTGGTTTGTAAATCTGGTGCTGAATGGGCGTCAACATGGCAGTTATCCACAAACTGTAGATCCTGTATACATATGGAGGTCAATTTAGTTTTAGCATTTGAGACCAAGAAGCTTTCCATCTGGGCAGTACTCAATACAGGTACCAGAGGATAGTTAATACTTGATGAGATTAATAGGTGATTGTAATTAGTATGGAGACAATCAGACGACTTTGACATTCCCTGTAAAAGGCCTTCTTTTTAGATCTTCTATTTGAGGCGGCTACAGCAAAATCATTATGAAGCACAAGAGTGAGGTGGCTGGACATTCAAACCTTCAAAGTTTGTGCGAAGATTTGTAGCTCGGGTTCTGTTCGCCGAGCTGGAAATCTTTGTTGCAAACGTTTCATCCCCTGTCTAGGTGACATCCTCAGTGCTTGGGAGCCTCCTGTGAAGTGGTTCTGTGGTGTTTCCTCCGGCATTTATAGTGGCCTGTTCCTGCCGCTTCCGGTTGTCAGTTTCAGCTGTCCGCTGTAGTGGCTGATATGTTGGGTCCAGGTCTATGTGTTTGTTGATGGAGATTGTGGATGAGTGCCATGCTTCTAGGAATTCCCTGGCTGTTCTTTGTTTGGCTTGCCCTATAATGGTAGTGTTGTCCCAGTCACGCCCATCTCTGGAAAAGTTCCCTCCTCCACAGAATGGAGGGTGATTCAAGAGAACATGTGCCAGGATTTTCCTTGCTGCAGACTAGTGGAAAGTACCTCAGCTATGATTCATATCCCTTCTTCAATCAGTTAGAATTTGGGTATGACTGGAGGAAACATTACTACCAAAATAATATAGTTGAACTGTGGTTTTACTGAATCAATGGGCAGAGGGAATAGGGAGGGAGCTCCAAATTAATTGGAAGAGTGCACTGAGTCTTATGAAAAAAACCCAATTTGAATACTTCAGTTGCAGTATCATTTGGGTGGAGAATGGAATGGAATGAGCTTTTTTGTCCCTACAGCCCTCCCATAGGTTCTACCATCAGATATTTGAACCAGCCCCTGGACCTATCATAGTGGATTCGCTATTGAGGAGTTGCTGAGAATGTTCTTTCTAGCAAGGAAAAATGTAGGTCTGTAAAAAAAGTTCTTACATCTCTTTCAAAGTCAACTTTGTGAACAGTTCCTCAGTTCTGCACGGAGGGAATATCAACTGCAAATCTCAAACTGAGACAAGTGCAACTACTGAGCAATGGTTGACAGACCCAAGGTCTGTATCTAAAAGGTGTCTTGCAACTTATCAGAATATTACCAGAGGGTTAAATGAGAGATTACCTAAACTAGAAGTGTGTTCTGTAACATGAAAGTTAAAAGATGATTTAATTGGTTATTTTAAAAATCCTAAATATCTGAAAAGAGCAAATTTCTTTTACTGTTAGGAAGTCTAAGGCAAGGGGCATAACTTTAAAGTCACAGCCAGGCTATTCAGGAGACGAAGAAACATTACTCCTTTTCCTTATTTAAATTGAGTTCACACGCCAGTTGTTTAATGTAATGGTAGCTCAGTTATTTGCTTTTTGCTGGCCAAGGGTAGATAGAGTTAGGAAACAGATTAGACTCATGTTCCTATGCTTGTTGACAATTTTACTGTGTACAACTCCATTATTACTCCACCAAAAATGAAGTGGCACATGTTGGTCTAAAGTGGTATTTTGATAATATCCAAGCTTTGGCTAACAAGTTACATGCATTTACAAACCATGTTATATCCCTCTGGACTAAAATCCCATCATCCCTCCTTAAGCTTCAATGACACCGTCAGAAAATCTGCCTCAAAATCAAAAGCTTATAGATAACCATTTAATCATATGCTGAACTAGACCAGATTAACACCATGACTGCAAGAGTAGGGCACAGGCTCAGTAGCAGCAGTGTGTACTATTTACAAGATGCACTGCAGAAATTCACCAATGATCCCAGACAGCACGTTCCAAACCCACAACTACTTTATCTAGAAAGACAAAAGCAGCAGATGCATGGGAACATCGCCACCTTCAAGTTCTCCTCCAAGCCACTCACCAATCCTGACTTAGTGAAGGTATGGCAATATATTTCAGTCACTGGGTCAAAATCCTGGAATTCCCTCCCTAATGGCACTGGGTCAACTCACAGCAGGTGGACTGTAGCAGCTCAAGGCAGCAACTTACCATCACCTTCACAAGGGCAGCCAGGGACAAGCAATAAATGCTGGCTAGCCAGTGACACTCACATGCAACAGGTGAATTTAAAAAAAAGGCTTCATAAGTAGGTCATCTCCTTACCTCTTAAAAATGACTTCTCATCAAGACTTAAGTTAGGAGTGTGGGGAAGTACCATTTACTCGATGGGTGGAGCTACACTATTACTCAAGGTGCTTGACATCACATCACCCAGGTCAGAGAAGTTAGCTTATTCAGTGCTTCTACCAGAAGTTTCATTATCAATCACCCCTATGACTAGTACAATGAGGTTACAAAATATGGAATCATTTGCATGTATTGCAGCCATTTGATTTTACTTTCATTCATCCATGACCTCTATCATCAAGGAAGATGAGCAGCAACAGCAAAGGAAAATCATTTCAAAATTTCCATCAGAAGTTACATTTATTCTGACTTGTATCTAAAACTCACCATTTTTTTGAGTTTCTCCACTTACCAACATAAAAGTTTCATATAGAAGGTCTACCACTGTTTTCATAATTAGAAAATAGAAGCAGAAATAGTTCATATGGTCCATGAAGCCTACTCTATCACTCAAGATGATCATGGCTTATCCTTTACCTCAATGCTTACTCTCACATTCTCCTTGTACTCCTTGAAGCCTTTAGTATCCATTTCTTTCTTCAAAGGTATTCATTAATTTTGCCTCCATTGCCTTGTGGTAGAGAATTGACCTGGTCACCATTCTGTGAAGAATCTGACCCCATTTCAGTCCGAAATGGATTATCCTTCCCATGAGATTGTGACCCCTTGTTCTAGATCAGCCAGGAGGAACATGATCCCTGCATCCAGCCTATCCAGCTGTGTCAGAAATGTGTGTCATGAAACCCTTTTCCAGCAAATTTAGGTTCAGTGGACCTAATCCCTCCTCTTCAATCAAACCTCAAATAAACCTACTATCGCAGGAGTCCTCTTAATGAACTTTGCTGATCTCTATGGCAAATATTTTTTGTTAGGTCAGAAAACCAAAAAGACACACAATATTCCAGGTGTAGATAAACAGGAGAGTTAGAGGTTCTGTTCACAGAGCTGACCCTGAGGAAGCTTGACCAGTGCCAAGTACTATGCATGTGTAAATAAAGAGCGATTTCATGATGGGATACTGACCTCTATGGAGTTATTTCAGATGACATATTGGAAATGGTAGGTTTCACTCTGCCCATCACTACAGTACCCTAAACACATGCCCTGTAAACAGCCAGTTCCTATAGCTATGGAGTCCTAGTCATATAGCAAGGATACAGACCCTTCAGTCCAACCAGTCCAAACTGACCATGTTCCTAAACTAAACTAATTCCACCTGCCTGCACTTGGCCATATCCCTCAACCCTTCCTATTCATGAACTTATCCAAATTTCTTTCAAACATTGTAACTGTACATATATCCATTACTTCCCCTGGGAGTTCAGTCCAAACACAAAGCACTGTGTAAAAAAGGTTGCCTCCCATGTCTTTTTAAGATCTTTTTCCTCTCCATTTAAAAATATGCCCTTACTTTTAAATTCCCCCGCTCAGGGAAAAGACCGTTGGCTATTCACCTAACCTATGCCCCTCGTGATTTTATAAACCTCAATAAGGTCACCACTCAACCTCCTACACTCCAGTGAAAAAGGTTCCTTTTTTCAGTCTAATTTTATATCTCAAACCCTCCATTCCCAGTAACATTCTGGTAAATCTTTTTTGAATGCTCTCCAGTTTAATAAATATTCTCCTACAACAGAGCGATCAGAACTGCACACAGTACTCCAGAAGTTATCTAACAGAATGGGAAAAATAAAATCAAACCTCAAAGATCTGAAATGGGTCACATTTGCTAAGGTCAGTGCCTACTGTGCTTTAACTATAGAATGTTCTAGAAAGCTCTTAAATCTTACTGAATAAAGTTTTTAAGCAGAAACTGGAAAGTTGCATTAGCACACTGTCGAACTCAGGTGATTTATGATGCATGAACAAGTTTGAGTGGTTCTGCAGATGGACATTATAAAACATTTTCATTACTCACCATATGTCCTTGCAGGCATTTAAGCCGGAATATTTTATTCCTAAAAACATCTGGTTTAAATTTGTATCTGGTAATTGGGAGATCCTTAGTGCGGTTCTCGCTAATAAGGCATTTGATTTCATTTTTTTTTATATTTTACGGATCTAAACTACGAATCGGTGGCGAAAGCTGCAGGTGGTGATTTTTCCAAGATAGCCCCAAAAATTTATAGCTCCGCTGAATGTGATTTTGTGGGTCAGTGATTTCTGTTGAGAGGTCAACACCTTTTTATTTGATCTAAAAAGCAATGAAGTGCAACCGTGAAGTTATAAAAGCAGCTAATAAGGAGCTTACTAGAATGTTCTAAATGACGAGGGGGTGGGATGTAAAAAGGAAATGTCTTTAAAATGCCGCTTTTGATTTAACATATATCGTGGCGAAGTCCATTCACCATAATGGTTATATTCATAATGTTTTTTCGTGTATTTTTGTTAAATCCTAAATAAGCGCCACATGGAATTCTTTATAGTCTTTTCTAAAATCCAGATCTCCAATCGTTAAACTATTCAAGATAAGTACAGTCAACTGGAATCTTTTCAAACTTTTAAAAAAATCAATACCAACAAAATGGTGTATTGACCAAACGGAATTAAAATTTAGTTTGAAGCTTGACTATACAGGGAAACCGAGATGACTATGTTGTTAGTAACTGGTCTTATAAAGAATTTTAACCAAGATGTCAAGTGACCTCTCTCTATGCCAGTTTTGTATTATGTTTCATCAGGGTTACTGGAATCAAGTCTGTGGGATTAATTATGTTACAATCCAAACCACAAAACAAATCATGTCACTAAGTGTCCTTCAAATTAATTGTCATCTTAAGGTGGGCGGTGCTTAATTTGTGGGCAAGTTTAGTTTTAAAATTAGACATTACTATTGCAACCCTCATTTTTTGGCGCACACCCTAAGTCGATAAAGAATTGCATATATTCCAACGTCCAACTAGACTGCCAGTAGCAAATGAACACGAGTACCAAAGAAGATCATATAGATGTCTACCATTGTCTTGTCAGAGATCTGGCACGTCGTCTTACATTTTTGGGAAGGTCTTCCCAAAACAACATCCACCATCTCCAATTGATGGACTCAGCTGAGGGAGAGCGTGTGCTCCTCCCATCACAGAGCAAAAGATACACACTGTTCTCCAGCAGTCGAACCAGTGGATTGGCTAATCTGGATGGTTGTTGGGCGAATTTTTTCGTGATTTATCTTTTGGACTTTATGGAAGGAGGGAGATTATTTACTGGCGCCCAAAACTTTCCGTTCTTTTCTGGACATGAAATTAACACTGAAGTTTGGTTTGTAAAGTGACTCATTCTCCTGCTTCTAGGGGATAGCGACTGTTGGGTGAAAAATGTTGATATCAACCTCCTTTATGCGACACGAGATGAATGGGGTTTGGGAGGTTCTCTGCCTGACAGTTGGGCTGTGTTGAATTTCTTCGAATACAGCGTTCGCTCCCTCTCGTGTGATAGCGCCCTGCGAATTAGAAATGCACGCGGGTGTTATTAGCCGCAACTAAATTGAATATCTCAAACGCGCGAAATTGGGTTTTGGTCAATGTGAAGTAGGAACACTGAATCGGAAAGTAAGAGCTTGGACGAAGAAATCGAAGCTGCCTGTTTGGAATCATGGTGAGAAAGAAATCGGGCGGCACAGTGGTTAGCACTGCTGCCTCGCAGCGCCAGAGACCCGGGTTCAATTCCCGCCTCAGGCGACTGACTGTGTGGAGTTTGCACGTTCTCCCCGTGTCTGCGTGGGTTTCCTCCGGGTGCTCCGGTTTCCTTCCACAGTCCAAAGATGTGCAGGTTAGGTGAATTGGCCATGCTAAATTGCCCGTAGTGTTAGGTAAGAGGTAAATGTAGGGGTATGGGTGGGTTACGCTTCGGCGGGGCGGTGTGGACTTGTTGGGCCGAAGGGCCTGTTTCCACACTGTAAGTAATCTAATCTAATCTAAAAAATAGTATGGATAAAACTGATCCACTTAGTCAGTAAATCCCAGCAGTTTTGTTGCAGAACGTGCGACAAAGAAGGGAGGCTTTTCGAAGGCAGAGATCTACTCCTTTGCAAAGGCAGTGGCGTAAATATTTATAATCAATCCATTCAGACGTGTTAGCACACCATTGGAGTAGGTGGGACTTGAACCTAGCCTTTTGACCCAGAGATAGACATACCATCACTGTGTCACAGGACTTTTAAAGTTGACCATCTTTCTAATAATTACCTGATGGGGTACAATATCTGCAATTTTAGTAGTAAAATGGTTGTATATGCTGCATGAAATATGGGAGTGGAATAGATCACTACTATCAATAAATTCCCTTGAAGCCTTCAGGCTGTAGTATGTACGAAATGGCGACGGCTTGCCTTTCCACACTCTCAAAGGGTAGGAGGTGATGACATAGTGACAATGTCATTGGATAAGTAATCCAAAAAAAACACTCAGGCTTGTACTCTAAGGGATACGGGTTCAAATCCCATAATGGCAGATAGTGAAATTTGAGTTCAATAAAAATTTGGAGGGGAAAGAAGTGCTGGCAATCATGTAAGCACTGGTGATGATTGTAATAACAAAGCACCATCTGGTTCATTTAAGGTATTTCAGGAAAGGCAATCCTTTCCTGGTTGACTCTTAACTGTCCTCTGGGCAATTAGGGATGGGAAATACATGCTAACTTAGCTAGTGACATCTACATCCCATAGGCACATTTTAAAAAAGAAACACCATTTCTTACCTGACAGATGATCTTATTAGATGGTCATTGCGTGGGTTCTCTCAAAAGAAGAATGTGGTGTCTCATACATCATACTTGCAAGCCAAAGTGCAGTGCTATTTGCATTTAGGTATACTCACACCTATCACTTAGTATCTGTAGGTCTGGCCCAGTTTGTACTGTAACACACCATGCTACCTTGCCAAATTCATGGCACGAAGAAAGAGCAGTTGTGCTTTTGCTGCTGCCTGGGATGTGATCTTGTTCAAATTTCATGAGATGTGAGCATTGCAAGCAAATTTACCAGAGTGTATTGCTCATTTCTAATTGGCCTTGAAAGTGGTGGTAAGCTGCCTTCTTGAACTCGCACAGTCCATTTGATGTAGGCACATCTACAGGAAGGAAGTGGCATGATCTTAAACAAGTGATATTGAAGGAACAATGATTGTAGTTCCATATCGGGATGGTGTGTATCTTAAAGAGAAGCTTGGAGGTGATGGTGTTCCCATGCATCTGTTGCATTTTTCTTTCTAGGTAGAAGCCAGGAGTTTAGAAGTTACAGTTGAAGAAGCCTTGGTGAGTATCGGCAGAGCATCTTGTAGTTGGTAAACACTGCAACCTTTGATGTGGAGGGAGTGAATTTTGAGATGGTAAATAAAATGTTGTTTAAGTGTGTTGACTTGCCCTGGATTTTGTTGATCTTAGTTAGTGTTGGAGATCTATGCATCCAGGTAAATGGAAAGTATTTCATTAGATCCTGATTTGTACCTTGTAGTCAATGGACAGGCTTTCTGAAGGCAAGAAAAGAGTTATTTGCCTCAGAATGCTCCATATCTGACCCTTGTAGTTGATCATGGGGAATTCAGCCTGAGGATAATGCCTGTGAACATCAAAGGGAATTTGTTAGATTTTTTTTCTTATTACAGATTGTCATTGCCTGGTGATTATTACTGGCTACTTATCAGTCCAAGCCTGGAGTAAAAACAAAAAGTGCTGAAGAAACTCAGGTCTAGCAATATCTGTGAAGAGAGAAATAAAGTTAACTTTAAGTCCAATATAACTCTTCAGAATTTTCTCTACAGATGCTGCCAGATGTGCTGAGCTTCTCTAGTACTTTTGTGTTTCGGATTTCTAGCATGTGTAGTATTTTGCTTTTTATTCAGGCTTGGATGCTGTCCACTTTGCTGCATGTGGAAGATGAATATGCCTATGCTACCTTGAAGGACACTTGCAGAGATGTCCTGGGACTGATGAATAACCCCTAACAACCACAGGCATCTTTCTTTGTATAGTTAGACTATTTCTAGTGGAGGGTTTTCCTTTTAATTCCCATTAATTTTGTTAGTTTGTTGATGCTGCATTCTGTCACATGCTGAACTGATATCAAGACAGTCACTCTCACCACTCCGCTGAAGGTCAGCTGCCTTGTCCCTGTTGGGACCAAAGCTGTGATGAACTCAGGAATGGAGGGCTTCTGACAGAACCCAAACTGAGCATCAATGAACAGGTTATTTCCTTTGCAAGTGCCTCTTGATCGCATTGTTAATGATAGCTTCATCACTTTAAGAGTAGACAGGACAATTACCAAAAAGAAAAGGTGGTAATTGGATACATTTGAATTTGTGCTTTTATTTTGAGCAATTGTAAGTAGATATCAGTGTTGCAGTTGAACTAGTCCTGCTTGACTAGTTGTACAGCTGGTTCTGGAACATAATTCTTCATTACTGCTGCGGTGCAGTCAAGGCCCATGTTTGTTATGTTTCACTAAGGTATCATGCTGGAAATCAACTCCTAGTATTCCTAGAGTCATCACAAAAGTTAAACATTTAAAAATTATGCAAAATTTCTCAATTTACCTAACTTTCTGACCCAGATTGATAGACAAAACATAGACTATGTTTCTGTACTGACAAGAATTATTATTTATTACGATAAATAGACTCTAGCTACAGAAATATATAGAACCATTGACACATACCCCATTCATTAAAACTCTAACCTCCCCACTTAAATTTCTCCCTTACACATAAATACAGAAAAAAAAAGATGTTATAAGCAGAAGTAAAAGCTGGAAAGCAATTTGTTGGTCTGTGTCAGAATATTTGTACTGATCAGAATGCTGCTCCTCAATCTTCCTTCTTTACCTGCTTTGATTTGTTCATAAGAGGCACGGTAACTGATGAAGACTTGTAAATATCTCTGAATTGTTAATTAAACATCACAGCTTACAACAACTGCTGAAGAAAAAAAAACTGGTTAACGTGAGGTTTAAAGTGGCTTTTACTGCAGTGAACAGAGAGCTCTTAAGCATGCAAAGATCTGATGATTTCTCCCTATCTTGTTCGCTAACTTGAGCCAATTATTTAGTTGTTGACAAGTAGAAGGCCTTTGCCATTGATATTTGTTGTCAGCTGGATTTCCATTTGTACACAGTTCTTGGCTCCAGTTCATCTGCAAATTATCCACTAATGCTTGAACTAGAGCTGTGTAACCAATACTTACCTATTGGTCAGGTTACTTGCTCTAAAAAAAACAGCAATCTTTTAACCATCTTTGGTTTTTAAAATGGTTCTTTTCCCATTTCAATCCACAATGAAAAACATAAAAAGTTTTTAAAACAAAAAGTCTTTGCATGCTGGACATCAGGAAGCGGCTGCGATGAATTATCTGCACGGCTAAATATAATTGAAACTGTTTAAATCTTCTTTTGCACTGATATGCTAGGCTTCACCATTATTGAAAGTGGACTATTGATGGAGTTTTTCCGTTTGAGTTTAATTTTCCACCACCATTCAAAACTGGGTGAGGCAGAGCTGGAGAGCTTTGATCTGATCCATTGGTTAGGGAGTTGCTTGATTTTGGTTTTTGAATGCAGAATCTATGTGCAAATAGTCCTGTGTTGTAGTTTCATTTGATTTACACTTCATTTTCAGGTATACCTGGTGTTGTTCCGAACATGCCCTCTTGCATTCTTCAGAAGCTTGGTTGATTTTCCCTGACATGATAGTAATGTTAGAGTGAGGTATTGTAGGGCCTTAATGTCATGGGTTAAGTACACTTATGCTGCTGTTAGCCCAACAACAATTCATGTATGACCAATTTTGAGCAGCTAGATTTGTTCTGAATCTGTCCAGTTTTTTAGTACAATGAGAGTGCAACAAAACAGCATGATGATATCGATGGTCTGAAGACTGGACTTTGCCTCTAAAAGGTGGCTTTCTGCTGTTCAAATGAGAACCAAAATTAAATTGATAGCAAAGATTCTAGTTTGTCTGAAAGATTTCAGTGGGGTATTCAGTTGGGTAGCATTGGCATTGCTACATTTTGAATGGTGCTCCTGGCTCTTTCTCCAGCAGGTTTCCCATCAAGACCCTCTGTCCTTGTGCAGCTGTTTCCCTTGATGGCAGGATTCTCACTGTGCCTACAATGTTCCAGCCAGGAAACTCAGGCAGGCCACATCCAGAGAAATACATGGAAGTTCTACTGTGCTGAATCTTTGCTCCCAAAGACAATAATTCTCCCAAAATATTTTGCCATTAAAGACAGGTAAAATGTTTTGCATGGAAATGTTTTACAACTACTTGGCTCTTAGCCGTGCTGCATGTATTCTCAAGGTGGTGGCCCAGGATAATTAGGAATCAATGGATTCTTTGAGCAAAGAACTCTTCCCACGTCAGACCAGCTACAATAGAAGCATTTACTAAGTTTTGAGGAGCTGTAACTGGCTAAGTACTGTTCAGTGCGAGGGGAGGCAAACCAAGGGAGCTGGAAAGGAAATTGTTTGGAGGTCTGCATAGCTTGTCTTCAAATGCTGTTTGATGCAGGGCACAAGGCATTAGCACAGTACATTATCTCACTTTTATTTAAATGCTCCCCTACAATGGAAGGTTTGCATTACAGGTTTTGGAACCACCATGCGTGTGTGTTGCTCAAGATTATGCAGATGACTACCATATTGTGGGATCTGTTTTAAATATAGAGTTACACAGAGCAAATAACATTTTCACTGTTTTGGGAATTTACTGCAGATGGCAATCGGGGGTTAAATGTAGCACAGCATTCTTTTACAACAGCTGTGAATACTGTCATTGAGATCTATGAGGTACTTGTAACAATCCTAGATTCCAAATAATTAATTATAGATGATCTGAAAAGAATAAATTTTGAGTTTTACCCAATTATAGTTACCCTGTACACCAGTCTAATGTAGAACACTGACCTTGCAGCTACATTGCTCAAAAACCAATTGTATGGTTGCAGAGAGAGTCAATGAGAGATATGGCTTCCTCTCCAGATGTCTAAAGATATTTACCATCCAGATCCAAACAAGGTTTGTGCAAATGTCTGTGGGCAGGTGGTGATAGCATTCCCCACATGTCTTCAGCTGTTGTGGTAGCATCTAAAGCACCTGTTGCATAGAATCATGGCATGACCATTTCAAGAGGTTCACAGCATCCAATTCTTAAGGCAACCACAGTTGTTCCTTCTGTTCAGGATACGGTCCTCAGTTTATTGTTAAATAAATCTAAAATATTTTGTAATGACCAAGTAGGAGAATGGGATAATAAAACAGTCTTTTTTTCCAATATTGCGCCATTCTCATGTAGTAATCAGAACTATGTGCTATTCTCCTCTCTTTTTGCCTTTTCCCACATGATTATAATTAAAGCACCAGCAGCATGATTACATTTGACTTACTGGTCATTGAAGCTTTACATTCATGATAGCCACTGTCAGCCACAATGATGCATCTATTGGCAGCTTATTAAAGAGTCTCCTGGTCAGATAGAGGCTGTTCATCAGGGCTAGAACTTTCTTGGCCAATTCCTTTTACATCAAACAAGACATAAGATCACAAAGTGGCACAGATGTTTTTCAAAATTCAATTTCACTTGTAAACATTTCACATTTACATTGGTTGCACTATTTATGTTGTCGATTGTTGAAATTTGCCCAGTAAAAGAGCTAAGGTGCTAGAAAAGCACAGCCGGTCAGGCAGCATTTCAGGAACAGGAGAATTGACGTTTCAGGCATAATCCCTTCATCAGGACTCTTGATGGAATCACGTTGTGCTTTCTTGTACCCCACTCTCAACTCTGATCTCTAGCATCTGCAGTCCTCACTTCCTCCAGTGAAAGGGCTGAACATGTTACTCAGCATTGATGGTTACAGGGATGTAACCAGGGACATTTCCTTCATTGTGAAAGAATCCATGATGTGTTTGTATTCACGCTCTCTTTTTATTAATGTTTGTATTGGTATTTTGTGTAGTATTCACCACTTTGAAACATGGCTGAACTTGCAGTCTCAGTTAATCCTCCTTTCTATGCACAGTAAAGAATATCGTCTGGCAGCAATCTTGGTGGGCATAACTGAAAAGTTGTGTAACTGAACTGGAAATTCAGTCTGTCATAAGGAACTCTGACAGACTATGCCCCTTATTTTCCTACCTTGATCAAATGACCCTACCTCACTACCAACCACCCCCACCATCACAATTACACCAAGAGGTCAGGCCAGGCCCTTCTCACTTCACTTTTTCTTTATGCCATTGATCCCTTCCTCTGTTCTGCTCTGTATCCCTTTTCCAATTTTCCATATTACCTCTGCTCACTCCACAAGCCCATCACCATGAGCTTAGAGGAGAAAGTGAGGTCTGCAGATGCTGGAGATCAGAGCTGAAAATGTGTTGCTGGAAAAGTGCAGCAGGTCAGGCATGTTGCTGGAAAAGGGCAGCAGGTCAGGCATGTTGCTGGAAAAGCGCAGCAGGTCAGGCTGACCTGTGCTTTTCCAGCAACACATTTTCAGCTCACCATGAGCTTACCCTTGCTAGTCCTGATAATAAGTGTAGGAAAATATTTTCTTGGTCGTGGTCATACATGTAACTGTGCATTACCTTGAAGCAATAATGTGTGAGTATGCCACTGAATTTGACTTTGTCCTGGAGGTAGAGTCATAGAGTCATAGAGATGTACAGCATGGAAACAGACCCTTCGGTCCAACCTGTCCATGCCGACCAGATAAGGTAGGCCTTTACGAAAACTGTTTTGCATTCATGGTAGACTAATGGCTTACAAGACTGAACCAGCCAGAAGTTGGCATAATGTTTGACATATACTGAGTTAAGGGCTGCATCTGAACCTACTATTGGGAAATCAAAATTTTGCAATTCACCTAATGATGCTCTGCACAACACACCACATTTTCTGCCCTTGTCAGCTCCATGAAATTCTTCCCATAATTAATGTCACTTTTGTGTTAACACTAATTGAATGTGAAAACATTACTTTCCCTTTCTTGTTTGTTCTACTATCATTGCAGGCAACATAGACCTCAAATGAGCAGAAAATGTTGCACTAGTGAACCACCCACCTTTACGGCAGATGGTGCCTATCTGAAATAAAGTGGATTTAGTAGTCCTATTGTTTCATGCCAGTCTCTTTTATCTATGATGTGCCTTCAATTTTTGCTGCCTTCTCGTTAACCTTTAAATGAGTGATCATATTTATTTATCTTCTGAATGCTGCACCATTATTGGAAACTGGAGACTGTTAAGAATTTAAGCCATTTTTTTTGAGTACCATTACTCTTTGTGCCATAGAATCTCAAGTTGCAACATAGGAGTGGGAGGTGGGGGGTGCGGTGTGGGGAGGGTGTGCAATCTGTGTTTTTTGGGGAAAAAAGTAGGTGTGCACTGAATTGGATTTTACAAAATTAATTGGGCGGAGAGGAATTTGTATGTAAACATAGATAAAATCTCATACACCAGATTATTTGGACTATGTCATGAGTTTGCTGCTGCACCACATTTTGATGTGTATGTGGAAATCACCAGGTGTGAGGTTGTTAAAGTGATTCTGTAAATCAGTGAAAACCTACATCATGATTGGGTTAAATCAGATTAACTTTTTTTAACAGTAACTATTCATGAAAATACATTTTAAATGTGTGTCTCCAATGTTTTTGTTTTGAGCTGTGATCAATATGTGGGGAGAAAGGAAACTTTTGACGAACACATTTGATCTTTCAGATTGATTTTTCTAAACAGACCATAATACATAGTATTAATCAAGATGTGCAAAGTATTGTCTATATTTGGATGCTTTCCTGAATATGCTGATATGAAATCCCAATGAAGAGGCCAAAAGAAGTTATATTTTGACTTGGAGATTAAGCTCAATGGGAAAGAGGTCATTACAGCTGGGTCCATTCTCAAGCTAATAAATCTAAATGTGAAAACAGTGTCATAGTCATCTATTATTGGATTATTGTGTTGAAGTTAACAGCCTGTTTATATTTAGCCACATTTAATGAACACATTAGTACTACAGCTGTACATGAGTATCTCAAATTTTTTTTTGCAAAACAAAATTCCAATTCTGTTCACATCTGTGAATATAGAAAGCAACTACTACATGTGTTTAACTTTATCTGCGGTTGACAAGAGGATGATCTGACAGTTTCACTTTTAGTTGGCAAAGGTTATCCAGCTCAATTTTCCAGGCAGTATTTTCCTGATTCTGTATGTCCAACACTTCATATGATGAATCCTAATAAATCATATCATATCCTTTTATCAATGTCATAAACAGAGCTATTACCATCAGACAATGCTAGAGATTGATGTTAACAATCATTACAAGTAACAGATTGGTAAATAAACTCTGCTCCATTCACTTAATTGGATTGGCAATGGGTCAAAACTCGAGGTAGGCTATGTCAAGAAACTAAAACAAGGAATTGCCCCTCTGAAATATTAAAGGTTTGTTCAAGATCTTGATACATGTGTAAAAAATGCACGTTTGAGAATTAAAATATGATAAATTACCACAGTTCTATGAACAATAAACAAGATAATCAAAATCTGTGGAACTCACTGCCATAGAAAGCTGTGGAGGCTAAGTCATTGAGTGTAACTAAAACAGAGATTATAGATTAATAAGGGGATCTAGGGTTACAGGGAGAAAGCAGTAGAGTGGGATTGAGGAACATATCAGCAATGATCAAATGGTGGTGCAGACACTATGTGCTGAATGGCATATTTCTGCTCCTGTATCCTTGTGGTCTGTTGTCCTTACGGTTGGTTCATATTTGACATGGAGACATAATTGCCCTAGATTTGATTTGATGTATTATTGCCATGCACCAAGATACATGAAAAGTATTGTTTTGTGTGCTGTACAGACAAATCTTACCTTACATAAGTATATCAGGGCAGTAGAACAAAATGCAATATAGTATTACAGCTACAGAGAAGGTGCAGAGAAACATCAACTCAAATATGAGAGGTCCGTTTCTAAGTCTGATAACAGTAGGGAAGAAGCTGTTCTTAAATCTAGTATGTATTTTCAAACTTTTGCATCTTCTACCCCATTGAAGAAGATGGAAAGGAATTTAACTGGGGTGGGAAGGGGCTTTGATTATGTTCAAGACCGTGACTGCACACCTGTAACGTGGGGGGTGGGGGGTGGTGCTAGGTTGTATGACATTTATCCTGTCTGGTCATAGACCACTTGTGTCTGGTGTCTCACTATGTGTGTCTCGCACTTCAATGCTATATTCTAAATTGTATGCATTGTAATTATGCATAATTGAGTGGTCATTGATTCTTGACTCAAAGCAGTTAAGGAGAATTTTAAAGTCCACTTTCTTTTCATGAGTTTGTACAAGGATCCTCACTGTCTGCTCCAATACACCACATTTTTTAGAACGTGCAGGCAAGCTTGAATTCATCGTAGCCCCTCTTAGTTTTGGAGTCCCCCCTTGAGGTGTGCAGTCACTGTCTCAAAGTGCCATTTTTGTGGGCAGCCCAACGCTTCAACAGATTAGCACCTGAAACGTGGTGGATCAAAGATTATGGGAGAAGGCAGGAGAATGGAGTTGAGAATCATAGCAGCATTGAAGGAGTGGTGGACCAGACTTGATGAGCTGTATGGCCTAATTCTGCTCTGATATCTTATGGTCTCTGGTCTTATGATTGGTATCATGTAACAGGTCATGTTCACCAAAGGCTGAAATCACAGTAAAATCTCCAATAGTATTTTTCTCTCTAAAATTCTTAACTAGGACTGTTTGTAGACAACCCTCTCTGCTGCAAAGTCTGACAGTTCTGATTCACACATGAGATATTGTTTCTTCTCTTTGAATAAAATTTAGTTGACCATTAATTATGGGCATAAACATACATGAATTTAAACTAATATGATGATTTTCACACAGGAGCCTTTTCTGTTCAAAAGAGATTGTTTATAATCCATCACTAATAAATCAAATCCAATTCCCAAAAAAGAAAGGTTTTGTTTTCATCATCTGCCAGCACGAATAATAGACTCACTTTTATTTAAGTCTTTTCTGACTTAAATAGGATATTTTCCCCTAATAGTTTTACAGCAAACAAAGTACTTTTAAAATGTAGTAATTATTGTAATAGTCAATAATTATCTAACATACGTTAAACCTATTTGACAAGAATAAACAAAGTTCATAAACTTGGGCAACAGTATTCAATAGAGTATATTCCCAACTACTGTTGAATTATGAAACATATATCTTTACTACTGGATTCAAATGATTTTGATAAGTAGTTTGTTCCAAAGGAGAAGTAAATTTGTATTTCAGAGCAGCATAAACTTCCTATGTCTTCTTATCCTTCATAATACTTAGTTGGTGCTCTGAGAAAATTTGCTATAAATCACTTTACAAGATTAGACAGGATGACTGATTGGAAACAGTAACATAATACTCTCACAGCTGCAATGAAAACTATAAAACAATTTTTTAAAAAAAACTGGATATCCGGATAAATAAAAATACAGAAAGCATCTGGAAAAGAGAATGCAAGGCAAGGTTTTTTTGTGAAATTATGGATGATAGAAAGATTAAATATTTATGAAATAAGATTATATTCACTGCAGAAGCACAACTCATATAAAATACTTGACCAAAGTGTGCATTGCATTTTTATTTTTGATCTTGGAAGTTTTTTTAGCAAATGTAATGCTAAGACAGAAACAATATATGTGATGTTGCAATTACTGTGGCATTTTTCAACAGATGGTTTTATTTCATTATCCTGTTACTAAATATGTATGTCTAATCCCCTCTGCGTACTTAATTAAATGTTGAAGTGCACCGATTATAATGTTCCCACAGTTATTCATTAAGATTTGAGCACTAGATTATATGGAGAAGGAAGTTATGGTATTACAAGCATATTCACAAAGGTTTTCAGGCATTATTACAGCACACTATATATGGAGCAGTTGTAAAATCCAATGGCTTTAATAATTAGCACTAATTTTAGAATCATTGCTAAACTTTCCAAGGTTGGATTTACACTATACTACATATCTAAGATTGGCAGTTGCAGTTGAGTTTGAACTAGCAAACTCATGCTTTCATTATTTTACTTTTGCAAGGCTACAAACTGTATAAGAACATTTCCCAGAGGAGAATTATTTGCAATATTAGTATATACACTATGAAAATGAGGACTGTTTGTACATGGAAGAGCAAAATGTGTCAGTGCAGGCTTGAAGGACTGAAAGGTTTGTTGCTGTGCTGTATTGTTCTTTGTTCTTTTTTTAATTATGACCCCAGAAGTGTAGTACTACTGGGATAAGACAGATTTCCGAATGAAACTTAGCTTTATATATCATATATTCATTTAGTCTAATTAACATGGTGGTCAGTCATTGAAAGATAGTTACACAAGGTTGCAGAATTTCTTTAGAACAAAGAATTGTTATACAAAAGAAAAGAACAAACTTTTAATTAGAACACAGCTAGAAAGATCTTAAAAATAATAAAGTTTCAAACTATTTTTCAACACCGTTCATTACAGAGGCTAAAATCCAAAGAAATTGCCACTGTATATAACATCATTTTAAGTTCTGCATAACTGATTCTCCCCAGTTTCCTTCCTGTGAACTGTGGTGTCATCTTACAGGAATACTCACAAAAGTGAAAGCTTATGTTTTTCAGCTTTTAATAACCCGAAGGTTTCTAACCAATTGTTTGGAAGACTCACAAATTAATCTTTTCTACTGAGATGATTGTGCTTTAACTGATTTGTCCTGTACTCCTGTAAGGAGAGAGAGTTAAGCTTGATCTGACCAAGTCAGTCTCCAAATTGTGCTAAAACATTCAATTTTGTCTTTTCTAAACTAAAATCAATCCTTCATTATTCTGAACTGAAAATAAGCTCTTGGCCTTCCATGTTTACTCAACCTATTGTAAATCCTTTTGTGTAAACATCTTATTCCATTGACACTTCAGGAGTTTGTGGACACTTGCTGTCTGGCACATACTCGACAATGTCACTGTTTCAGGGGACTGTCTGACATTTCTTTTAAAAGAAAATACTTCATAAAAGTAAGCAACACTCTAATCCTCCATTTTGATGTTCAAATTCTAAAAATATTAAATAAATACTCATATCACACACCTTTCCTCAGGACATGGCTACATAACGATTTCTTCAGAGATGAACAATTAAATATTGAGATGAAAAGGCAGATATTGTTTAAATATTAAATATGAGGTGGGAACACTTTACAAAATATCCATCAGGGTCAAAAGAATCATCTGAATAGTTTGTAAATCAGATATGAAACTACACTTCCCAAAAGTGGTGAATAACTCCCATTTGATTCCTGACTCTGGATTTACATTGCCAGTTATCACAAAAATCACTCGATACCAATGCTAAACTGATACTGCAATATCAAAGGACATATGTTGTATAAACAACTTTGCTCATCTATAATTCAATTCATTCAGTCAATAAACCTGTAGTTGCATTGTGCTACTGTTCAAAAATTGTAGCATATACTTGACAGCTTACATTATTCATGTTACTTTGGAGTTTGTCCTTCCTGCAAATACCAGCCGAAGTATCAGGACAGAGCTTTATGGATGTGTGGCTATACGCCCACAAAGTACACTGGTTATAGTGGTAAATTTTGAATTTATTGGGAACATGAGTTGGAACAACTACTTTCATTTAACAATAAAAATCTCTGCTTCAGTTTACGAAATGCTTATGAGGCAAGTGAGAACAAGTATTTTTTGCATCTAATTCAAAATTGCTTTGACTAGTAAACTCTGCATTATCAAGCATAGGTCTTCCTGTGCTTCCAACTGGTCTTCCTGAAATGCACTGAAATGTAGGCTATGTCCTTCTCATGTGTGTTAAGCTGCTGTGAAAGTGACTTAATTAAATACAAGCAAGCATGGTTTTTGTTTTGAATGAACATATGGAATACCAATGGTATGTACTGACCCAAGTCACCCGTGAAGTAAGATTTGAAGATGTAATGAATAATGTGAAGGAACCTCAGAAAAATCCACTGTTTCCATAGAATTTTCTTTGTATTACTTTTAAACTTTAAACTGTGATAGAAGTACCAAAACATAATACATGATCAGAAACATAAAATTTTTAAAAAATTTGCATTTTAAATCATGCTGGTTATATTTTCATAATTTTTTTGATTATGTAAGTAAAGGTCTGGAGAATAATTAGAAAATAATCTTTGATTAAATTCTTTTATGTTGAGTAGAATAAATTAAACAATGCAAAGTACCCTATATATTTTAACTAAGATTTCTTAATATTTGTTAGTTTTGCCTAATGCATCATTATATGATATGCATTTGTATTTGTGTGCCATTTTGAAAATTAGGGAGTGAAGTATAAGGTGTTCAAATAATTGATAATTAAAAGAAGTTGAAATCCACAAACCTTGACAAAAGTTTTACAGTAGCAAGATAATGTTGCAAATTTTCACTGTAACTTTTCCATTATTTCTTATGCTCCAGTAAACAGACCATCTTTTTACCGTGTATTTCTTTCACTGCTCATGTTCTTCCAGGTCATGGCCTCTGTGGTGGAACATCAGGAGCAGAAATATTACTTCTGGGCTGCCGCCAATGGATACTTTACAGCAGTGCAGATGAGATTTGGCTGCCACCCCATCAACCCTACTCAGCATGGTCTCTATCAGGGTATGGAACAGTTCAAATATCCATTGTTTCAAATTAAAACAAATGGTACATTAATGCCAAAACAAAGTAAACTTTGACACCTATCTTTAATGGATACTATAAGCAATATAAAAGTCATAGTTGATTTATGCACAGGGCTACTCTTTAATTGATTCAATTTCTGTCTACTTTTCAGCATTAAAAAAATTCAAAGTAGCAAATTCTGTTAAGTACTTCTCTAAAAATATAGGGCAGAATTCAGTACTTATGGAACTTGTGGCAGTGGTAGGTGTTATGATCGCTTTTCAGTCCTGGCTCCAGTTATGTTCTGACTTAATAGTTAATGGCCAATCAGTGGGAACCACTGCTGTAGAGAGGTGACGAGCAGGATTTGAGCTGGTAGCAAGCTTGGGTGCAGATCCTGTAGGCTCTGTTGGGAAATTTAAAGGATCATCAATGTAAGGCTGCGAAAACAGGATGAACTGGAGAAGGCCAAAGGAAACTGACAAGTCAGAAACTGAAAGCAAATTGCAGTCAAAGGTTCTGCCATGATCCTACCTCTCCATTGAATCCAAGTGAGTATGAATCACTGAAAGCTGAAGATAAATATTTGAGAGATTTCATAGTCAATAATTAATTCATAATTCATCAGCAATGGCAGAGGAGCATGCATTCATGGGCTGTCTGTTCAAAAATGATAACCTGGAGCATGTTTGGAAGGCAGTCAGTGAATAATAATAGGAGATTGTCCTTCTTCAGGATCAAAAGAGGAGACCTCTCCATCTAATCAACAAAGTCTGAATGAAAGTGTATGAAGTGATTAGTCGTGGAATTATGAGTTAGGATTTGGCTACAGTGGAGTGAATAGATTCCTCTGTTCTCTAAAGGTGAGTGGGGAAATTGTGTGTTCACACAACTATAGGCGAGTATGCAAGTCTTGTGGGTGGGAGGTATCTATGAGAAGTTTGGATGTATGGTCCCTGTAAAGCCACAATGCAGACTGAAGTCTTAGCACTTTGTAAGGCTGGGGTTGCTGCTGGGATGCATTAGCTGCAAATATTACCTATTACTAGAGTAATGCTGCAATACACAGAGGAGAAGGAACAGTAATGAAGATGAAACAAACAAAAACAAAAATTGCTGGAGAAACTCAATGGGTTTGGCAGTATCTGTAAAAAGAAAGCAGAGTTAACATTTCAAGTCCAGTGACTTTTCTTGTCTGGGTTTGAAACGTTAACTCTATTTTGTCTTAAAAGATGCTACAAGACTTGTTCAATTACTCCAGTAATTTCTGTTTTTGTTTGTTTCAGATCTCTAGAATCTGCAATTTTTGTTTTATTGTAGTGGTGGTGATGATTTTCCTGAGCAGCTAATCCTCCAGATAAGGGACTTGCTAATCTGCCATTGTCTTCATCTTCACAGGAGAAGACCCATAATATTTGCAATGATGATAATAGGTGGATAAGAGGGCAGTGTTAAGCAAGCACAGCATTTTGGGCCTCACTAGTCAGCAGATAGAAGAACAACAGAGAGTTGGAGTCAATGCTAGGGTTGTTGATTTTAGGAACAATATCTTGACAATATGGGTGAAAGAATGAGAATCACAGTTGGATGGGAAGAATTGGGTGCTGTATTGGTTCGAGATTACCAAATTTGAGCTATGTACCATTTGTTATACAACAGTGTCTGAGAACAAGCTCACTCAATGTCCCTCTTCAGGCAGGCACCCATTTTTTTCTCCAGATGTGGCCGAAGCAGATATCAATCCTGAGGATCTGACATTTACCTCTGAGGAAGAGAGGGGAATATCAGAGGTGCACTGACCCATTCTTGTTCTATACGTGCAGCCACCTCTGATACTAGCCGTACATACTTGTGCATGTTGATCAAATGGTATTGGCAACTGACTTAAGCATTGCGCAATCACTAGAGCAGCTGTCTGAGGCTGTGACCATATTGTGGGAGAGTCGGAAACTGAGTCCAAAGCAACTGATGACCTTCCTGTCACTAAGAACATCATATTTAGGAGTAATGGTGTTCCTAGCAGGTTCTCATTTATCTCGAGTCATCAATGAAAGCCAATTAGATTACTTGTTGGCAGATGCGCAGCACTGCTTGCATATGTGGGCTCACCATCAGGCACTGTTGATGGAGACAGCAGCTCCATCTTCCCTGTTCTATTGACACGAGGGCATCAAGATGTTGTGATGGAGGTATCTGCAGTTTTTCCACATAAAGGGGGCCATCACAGCTTTCGGTGTCCAGATGATACCTGCCAAGGTCTTCCAGGTTGATGGATTATCAAGATCATCAGTGTGCCCCAACACAGCTGACACTGATAGGCAATTACCATGGCACAGCACTCCTACTGAATGAAGATGTCATTTAGACAGAAGGGCTGTTACTGGTGTTCAATGTTTGTGTATGGTTTACTAGTGTATTCATAACCTTTTCCTTGCTAAATTAATCAGTTATTGTATGGTGTTTGATTCCTAATGTATGGACTAGTAGCTAGCGTATGTTGATAGAAGTTACAAAGCCATGACACATTCCCATGACAATTATTGGGCCTTCTAAGTAATGTTTACAAAGTTTTTGGGGATTCTTCAATTTTTCTTCATGTGCCGAGGCAGAAATTGGCAGGTGCCTCCATATTTACTTTGGCAGATGACAACAAAGCCTTAATTCAAAGGTGGCATGGTGGCACAATGCTTAGTACTGCTGTCTGACAGTGCCAGGGTGTTTTTGGGTGACTGTCTGTGTGGATTTTGCACGTTCTCCTCATGTTTGCGTGGGTTTCTGCTGGGTGCTCCTGTTTTCTCCCATAGACAAAGATGTGTGGGTTAAGTGGATTGGCCATGTTAAATTGCCCTGTGAAGTCTAGGGATGTACTGTATAGGTGGATTAGATAGTAAATGCAGGATTATGGGAATGGCAGAGGGGGAAGGTGTGGGTCTGGGTGGGATGCTATTCAGAAGTTTGGTGCAGACTTGATGGGCCAGTGGCCTTTATCTGCACTGTGGGAATTCTACTATTCAATGAATTGCTTCATGATTTTTCTCTAAAGCCCAGTCTCTGCTGCCTGCCATAGTTGTGTTCAGCATCTTGTTCCTCCAAGTCATTGTTGGACTCACCATTTGAGCAGCAGGGTGGCCATCCAGTCCTGATCTGCAAATTCTGTAGTTCTCCACATTGTCAGGTTGTGTAGCACACAACCCATGTCAGTGATTGGGGAAAGATTAGAGTGGTGCTGGAAAAGCACAGTAGGTCAGGCAGCATCCGAGGAGCAGGAAAGTCGATGTTTTGGGCAAAAGCCCTTCATCAGGAATGAGGCAGGGAACCTCCGGAGTGGAGAGATAAATGGGACGGGGGTGGGGTGGGGCTGGGGAGAAGGTAGCTAAGAATGCAATAAGTGAATGGAGGTGGGGATGAAGGTGATAGGTCAGAGAGGAGGGTGGAGTGGATAGGTGGGAAGGAAGATTGGCAGGTAGGACAGGTCATTAGGATAGTGCTGAGCTGGAAGGTTGGACCTGGGGTAAGGTGGGGGGAGGGGAAATGAGGAAACTGGTGAAGTCCACATTGGATCCACCCTGGAGGCTCCCTGCCTAATTCCTGATGAAGGGTTTTTGTCCAAAACGTCAAATTTCCTGCTCCTTGAATGCTGCCTGACCTGCTGTGCTTTTCCAGCACCACTCTAATCTTGACTCTGATCTCCAGCATCTGCAGTCCTCACTTTCACCTAGTGATTAGGGAAATACAATCTGGGGTGTCTTGCAATGTACCAGAACTATTGGGATATCAAAACTGTCTCTTGGTTTGCTCTATAGCTGTCGTGGTGGAGGCATTGCTCACACTGTATCTCACTTCCATCTAAAACTGTGAATATCTGGACATTGTAAGCCACCTCTTTAATTGATGACCTTTGTCGTCTATCAACTGGCCATCCATCTGAGCAAGGAATGCACAGAGCCAGACAGTACCTGAGGATGTCGGTATTATAATTACTCTTGGGGCACACATACTAACCGGTGTGCATGTGGTGCTCATTGACAATCTGCACAGTCCGAGATTAAATTCCTTTCTAATTACCAAAAACATCTGGCTGGACTCTTCTACCCAAATGGCTTCATGTGTGCAGATCATCACCATTTTGTCTTGAAATAGCCTGTTACTCTCATTCTGGCTCTTATCAGTAGTGAAATAAATAAAATGATTCCTATCTCCTGAATAATTCATCCATTTTAACTTCAATTTAATGGTGGTTGCCAAATGCAAAATGCCACACAGATCACTTGCAGATACCTGAAATTTAGATTAGATTAGATTAGATTCCCTACAGTGTGGAAACAGGCCCTTCGGCCCAACAAGTCCTCTGAAGAGGAACCCACCCAGACGCATTTCCCTCTGACTAATGCACCTAACACTATGGGCAATTTAACACGGCCAATTCACCTAACCTGCACATCTTTGGACTGTGGCAGGAAACCAGAGCACCCGGAGGAAACCTATCCTATCAAACAGAATATGTGCAACACCAATTCTGTCAGCATCACGTGCATTGCATGGTCACCTATGGATGGAAATGTGTTGCTGGAGAAGCGCAGCAGGTCAGGCAGCATCCAGGGAACAGGAGAATCGACGTTTCGGGCATTAGCCCTTCTTCAGGAATGAGGAAAGTTGGTCCAGCAGGCTAAGATAAAAGATAGGGAATATGGAATATCTTAGCCTGCTGGACCAACTTTCCTCATTCCTGAAGAAGGGCTAATGCCCGAAACGTCGATTCTCCTGTTCCCTAGATGCTGCCTGACCTGCTGTGCTTTTCCAGCAACACATTTCCATCTCTGATTTCCAGCATCTGCAGACCTCACCTTCTCCTCAAAGATGGTCACCTATGGAGTCTGAATTAGTCTTCCTTCCAAAGCAGCTCATAGATATGACCACAACCCTACTGTGACACTAGCACTCAAACTTCTGAAATTATTTGAGGCACTGCCTGTACCACCTTCTCACAAGGTACCGTTTGCCTGTTACATTCCTGCCTATGCCCTCTTTGCTGCCCTTCTGGGCTTTTGGAGTTATCCCGAAGCTCATCTTGCTGACAGATTTGTCATTCCTAACTCTGGCCAGCAGTCCTCCAATCCATAATTTTTCCTTCACTCTTCCTTACTGCAGAAGCCTTTGCCATAGCAGGCTATTCTAATATTTCTGTTGGTGTGTACTGTCCTGAAATTGCCACTCCTTGGTTCAAGCCTTTTTCAGCCAAGTGAGACCCTCTATAAAAGATCTCTTAGCTTCCTCTGCAGCAAATTAAAAGCTGATTACTGGACAATTTCACTGCTGTCTCCTCTAAGCTCAACTGCAACTTCCTCTACTTTGGTGTTCTCCACTCTTATGCCTGCTTTTACCCAGCTCTGCATTTCTTTGGGGTACCCGCCAGTGCAGCCTGTGTCAATGAAATGCCTGGTGTTATCTGCCCAAATGGAAGGTAGGCAAGAATCTGACTTTGAAGCTCAATCACTTTCTGTAGTTGAAATTGGGTCATAATGATGTCGTGCACCTGACCATGGTGTCATCCTATCAAATTTAATGACTGTTTGGGAGGGATATATCTGCCTGTCACTTGTAAAATGCTGCCCATGGTCTCAAAACTTAATTTCTAGTTCTCTTTTAGTTTTCCTTTGTGAAAATTATTAGTTTGCCTGTCGTGTTCATATCCATGAAAGATTGAGAGATGTCCGATGATTGATTATAAATCAATCTCATTAATAATGAAATATTAATTATAAAACCTTTGCATTTGATCTTACATTCCAATGTCATTTAATGCATTAGTACATAACAAATCTTGATATTTTGAATCAACGAATTAAATATTTGAAGAACAATTGAATGAGAAACTATTGCTGTTAAGTTGCTTCTTTTCTACATAAGTAACAGAGGACTAATATTTTTAAAAGAACAGATGCAGTCTTTTAAATTTCCTGGTGTCATCTAGTTAAACATTAATCTGATTGTTGTAACAAGAGAAATACTGCTACAGTAATTTGAAAAAAAAACATTGTTATGCAGTTCTGAAATTCATTTTTGATATGTTCTGTATAATACATTGAAGATGAGTTGCACATCTGCACTTGAAATTAGATGGTTTAAGCATTTCAGATGTTTTTGTTATGTTGAAATATTAGTTCTTGCAGATGTTCATGTTACTGCATTCTTCACTTATGACATTGTCAGTAGTGAATTTCGCAATAGAACTATACTTCAACAACCATACTCACATTGTGAACTGGACTTGACTACAAATCATTTTTGCAGGCTTTATAGCATGTTTGTAATTTCTGTATGTTTCTGCATTGCTTATTAGGTTGACATACGGTAGTAATAGTGAAATTAATTAAATTTAATCTGACTTTCACTTTAAATCCTTACAGTGTGGGAACAGGCCATTCGGCCCAACAAGTCTACATTGACCCTCCGAAGGGTATCCCACCCAGACCCGCACCCCAACCCTATTATTCTACTTTTCCCCTAACAAATCCTCCTAACCTACATATTCCTAAACACCGTGGCAATCTAGCATGGCCAATTCACCTAATTTTCACATCTTTGGACTGTGGGAGGAAACCAGAGCACCTGAATGAAGCCCACACAGACACTGGGAGAATCTGCAAACTTCACACAGACAGTCGCCTGAGGCTGGAATCATACCTGGACCCGAGCTGTGAGGTGGCAGTGCCAACCACTCAGCCATCGCGCCACCCACCATCACCTTTTGAAAAAATGATGGTGGCTCATAATTTGTAGCACCAATATTCACTTTGCACAAAGTTATTGCATGGTGCATCTTAACATTTAGAATTAAACTAAATATAGGAAATAGACCAACAACATGGGACACTCCAGAGAACACATCAAATAATTAGATATGATAAAGATAGATGAAATGAATTTCTCAATAATTCTTCCAGAGCTTAGTAAAATAGTGGATCATCAAATTTCCTTACAACTTTACAAGAGATTTGACTATCTGGCTTTGCAACTCCCTCAGAAGCTGTTAAATCATTGCCTCAATGATTTCTTATGCTCTGATATTTTATCCTCTGTTTCTGGCCTACAGTCTGCTGGCTCCTGGAAATCAAACTCTCATACTTATTTACAAGTAAAGCTTACTAAGCCAGTATTGCCCTCGTGAGTTTTCCTGAGTTTTGATTTTATTCAGTTGCACCTACTGATTGCTAGGACCTCCCTGAGTCTGAACAGCACAGATCTATTCAACTGCCCCGGGACCTCTTCCAGAAGACCAACTGCACAGAACTACTGGCCTTCTCAGTAGAATAGTGAACAGCACATGCTCTACATGCTTCTGTCTCCAATAGACTACAACTCTTGAATTGTCCTTCACTGACCCTTGAAAGAACTGTTTTGAGAGATATATTGAAGACCTTGCATTAAGTCCCATGCTTGTCAAAGACAGAATTGAATTTTAGCAGGTATTGGAACTCCAGTGTAACAATGCCCTGGAACAGCCTGTTACTTGAATGTGACAATGTTCACAGCATGCTGACTTACATTGCACAAATTACATATAACAGGATTTCATCATAAATCAAAAGGTATTGATTTTATTTTGTGTCAAAACAGTTGTTCCTTCAAAAAAAAACTTTTCATCAACTTTCAGTGAAAATATTATTTTTGATCAATTTAATTTCTAAGAGATTGATAAAGCACAGGAGGAGGGAAGTCTGCCCATAATAACTGCGCTGGGCTTTCATCTACTGTAGTTAACCTATACACTACCTGACTTTTATGGCTTGAGGCACTATTAATAAACAATACACTCAAATGTTCACATCATGCTTAAAAGTAATATCTATTTGCCAACCTGCCAATTGAGATTCTTGAGCGGTGAATTAAGGGCTGTATTCTCACCTGCATATTCTCAACTATGTCAGCTTCAACCAGAACAAAACATTAATTGGCTCACCCAACTGTTAAATTAGTGTAGGCTGGATGTCAATTTATGTGGTTGGAGGGAGGTGCTGGAGGTAGGGTTAGGTACAGTGAAAAGATTTATTTTGCATGAAGTGCAGGTAGATCATAACCTACAAAGTATTATTAGGGCAATATAATAGAGCGAAGAGTACAATGTTACGGCTGCAGAGAAGGTGCACGAAAGCAAGAACAACGTTGCATTTAAAACTTGAGAGCTCCATTCAGAGGTCTAATGACCACACAGAAGAAGCTGATCTTAAGTCAAATTTTCAAAAAATCAAGCCAGCAGAGAATAACGAGAAAATAGTGGGGTAGAAGATGAAATGCGAGTGAGCAAGCTAGTAAATATAAAAATGCAAGAGTTTGTATTTTTAGATATTCAAAAGGTAAGCGAGAGAGGCAAGAGTAGACATTGGATAGCTGGAAAATGAGGCTGAAGAAATTGTAATGGGAAACAAAAAAAAAGTGGAGAAACTGATTAGGTACTTTGTATCAGTCTTCACAGTGGAAGACACCAGCAACATACCAGAACTTCAAGAGAGTTAGGGGGCAGAAGTGAATGTAATGGCATCAGTAAGGAGAAGGTGCTGGGGAAGCTGAAAGATCTGAAGGTGAATATATCACCTGGACCAGATGGACTACACACCAGAGTTCTGAAAGAGATAGCTGAGGAAATTGTGGAGGTATTGGTGGTGATCTTTCAGGAACCATTAGAGTCAGCGAGGTCCCAGAGGACTGGAAAATGACCAACATAAAGAAGGGACGGAGGCAAAATACAGGAGATTTATATGCCAGTTAGCTTATCTCTACTGTTGGTAAAATTTTGGAGTTCATTATTAAGGATAAAAGTGCATGGTAAAGTAGGGATGAGTTGTCATGCCTGACAAATCTGTTAGAATTCTTTGAGGAAGTAAGGAGCAAGTAGACAAAAGACAGCCAATGGGCATGATCTGTTTGGATTTCCAGAAGGCCTTTGACAAGGTGCCACGCAGGAGGCTGTTAAATAAGATGAGTGTGTTATGTCAGTGTTGGTACAAAGTTGGCTGAATGATGGGAAACAGATTGTGATGATAAATGGTTGTATTTTAGTCTTAAAGATATACAGTGGGATTGGTACTAGGACCTCTGCTTTCCTTGATATTATGGATACTAATGACTGGGCTTGGATGTACATGGTTATTACAAAATTTGCAGATGACACAAAACTTGGAATTGTTGTGAACTGTGAGGAAGATAGTGATAAACTTTAAGAGGACAAAGACAGGCCAGCTGAATACATAGATATGTGGCTGATGAAAGCTAATGCAGATAAGTGTGAAGTAATGTACATAGGTAGGAAGATGGAGGGAATACAATAAAGCAGACAATTCTGAAAAGGTACTGAAGACAAAAAACTAGAGTTGTGTGCGCCAAAACTGTTGGAAGAGGTGAGAAAATGTTTAAAAGTGCATACCGGATCTTTGTTTTTATAAAAGCATGGAGCACAAAATGAAAGAACTGATAGTTTACCTTTTAAAATTACTCAGTCAGCTTCAATTGGAGTATTATTTCCAATTCTGGCACCACACCTTAGGAACTATGTGAAGCTTTTTAAGAAAAAAGAATAGAAAATTAATAAGCATAGTTTAAAGAATTAATTACATGGATAGATTGGAATAACTGGATTTTTTTCAAGAAGATTGAGGAAATTTGTTGAGGTTTGTAAATCATAAAACATTGAACAGAAGAGGCAGGAAATTAAGGAAAATGACAAAAAAACAAAAGTGACATGATGATAAAACTTTATGATGCAGCGAAAGAATTGGATCTTAATATTCAAATATGACAACCAAATGAGAATTGGATAAGCAAAAGAATAGAAAAAAATTGCCTGGCTACAGGGAAAGAGTGGAGTATTGGATCATTGGATTTGCTTTTGTTGAATTGGCACACACACACAATAGGCCAAATTAGGACCTTCAGTGCTATGCTCATTCTATGCTTCTATGTTTGCTGTGACATCTGTTCCAGCCTGGAAGGATCTTTTGGCAAAAACTGTTTGGAGCCAAGGTCATGTTGACAGCCCCTGGCAGTTTTAATCGTGCAGCTTTGAAGTTGCAGGACAAGTTCAAGTTTGTGGCACAACTCTCTGGCTATCACTTTGGTGAAGAATCATGGTTGAACACATTACCTCTGGTTTGGGTGCAGGTAAAACTGCTTCATAAAGACCTTGGTGAGTAAGGCCTTGTGCGGAGAGCTGCCCTCCTCCTCCATCTGCAACAGCTCATCTCTGCTGCTTCTGCTTCACTTCCTTCTGATTCTGTAGCAAAAAGGGACAGCAACTATAGCTCACATGCCTGGGAGAAATTAGTGTACCTAAGGATCTTGCACCAAAACCCACTTATACTTGATCTGCAGCTTATCTATTTCTTCACTAAAATACCTAATTTTTAGTAAGAAACCATGGAAGATGGAATAACTTGGTTAGAATTAAATTTCTTACACACTGAAATCCAACTAAATTACTAAGAATTGCATGAACAACAAACATAAAGTAACTGTGATATTATCACTGGACTATTAATCCAGAGACCCTGGGGATTCGGGTTTGAATCCCGCCATGATAGATGGTGGAATTTGAATTCAATAAATAACTGGAATTAGGAGTCTAATGATGATCATGAAACCATTTGTCAGGGAAGAAAACCCCACCTCATTCATTAATGTCCTTTAGAGAAGGAAACTGCAATCCTTACGTGGCCTGGCCTACACGTGACTCCAGACCCACAGCAATGTTGTTGACACTTAATTGCCTTCTGAAAAATTAGGAATTGGTAATAAATACTGGCCTGGACAGTGACACCCACATCACGTGAATGAATAAAAAACACAATCTATATTGCAAGGATTTGATTTGATGAATAAAATTATCATTATTTACAGTGACTATAATGCAGAATTAGTTCAGAAACATAAGCTTTCCCACAATCAGTAACATAGCCCATTACATATTGTAAAATCACTTTTTGTAGCTCTTTGTTTTCAAACTATTTTGGAATACAAGGAATTTCCATTTCCAGCATTCTCACACCTGCTCATGTTTGCTATTAGCAGGAATGAAATACACCACCTGTTCCCTCCATCAAGAGAGTTACACGTGCCACTGAAACAATGTTGATTTAGTATCTGCTATTCCACTGATGTAAACATGTCACAGAAGAATGAACAACAATCTGAATGGATTATAGGCCTGTCAGCACTTTATACAGGAATCGCTTAGCACTTCATCACATAGCCCAGCTATCCAAATTAGATCTTCTATTTAAACTACAAAATGATAACGTATTTGTAATATTAGGTTGATCATGCATTAAGAAAGTTAATGAAGTGATAGTGTTTGAAAATGTTATTTAAAAAAACTGTATCAGTTTCTTCTGAAGATTAAATAACAACAGTATCCTTGATGCTTAATATTTGACCTTAAAATCTAATTTCTTCATAAGTTCATTTACAACTCTAAATCTACTGAAATAGCAAGTATGAACCTATCATTCGCCATGTTTTTTGGTAGACCCAAGTTACCTGAAAATGATGACTGATTTTTAATTTTGCAGAATTGACATGTAATATTAACCTGAATATAAATTTAACTGCAATCAAACAATATGCCATTTTGCTCGTGTTTTCTTTGCTATCGTGCTGAAATATCCTCCACCGCTCTGCTCCATGCACCCTGTCCCATCACCAACCATCCTCCATTCAACATCAAAACAAGACATTTATGCTTGTGAATCCAGAAACAAAATGTAAATTGAAATAGGTTAACAATACAGCTTGGGTGAATATCATAACTGCAGGGTTTGGTTAGCTTAGACAGTGGAACATCAGACTTTGAGGATTCTTGTGTTGTGGTATTGTCCCTACCTCTAAGCCAGGAGGTCTAGTTTCAAGTCCCACCTGCTCCAGTGGTTTGTAATTACATCTCTGAACAGGTTGATTAGAAAATATCTGCAGTCTTTTCTTTTCATCTGTTTGATCGGCTTTTTGCAGCTCCTTCATCTGTGGTGGATTCTACCATAAGGTTTCTGAAGAGTAGCTTGGAGAGTATCAGTTGCCATTGTGGATACATGAATGAGGGCTTACTCAAAGTTTTTATTCCAGCTTCACAAATGTATACCTAACATTAACCGGTGAGCAAAAAGGAATTTGTTTAATTGACCTGGCTCTATGGATGGCTGTGGTGGTTTAAGAAAGTGTCTGTGTCAGCATATTGTTGAATCTCTTAGGTTTTCTCTTTACCCCCACACTTTACACTTGGACTTGTCTTTGGGTGTCAGATTTAAACTTCAGAATGTTTTCTTTCATGACTTACAACTTTGGATTGTTCTGCCAAGCAACGAAGTCAACACATTTTTGTTGTTGGAGGCCCTTGTTGTGGTGGGGGTAGGGGTGAAGGTGGAGGTGGCATCTGCTACGTGAAGGGATGACCTTCTAGGACTGAGATGAAAGGACTTTCTTCTGACAGAAGGCGGATATTCTGTAGAACCCCTCGCTGTCACAGGCTGTGGAAGCCAAGTCTTTGAGAGTCTTTATGACAGAGATACCTAGGTTCTTGATGATTAAGGGGATCAAGGGTTACAGGAAGATGGTAGGAGAATGGGGTTGAGAAACATATTGAGCCATGATCGAATGGTGGAGAAGATACAATGGGCCAAATGGCCTAATTCTGCTCCAATATCATAGTCAATGTGATTCCAAGGTAGTTTGTTGTCTCCCTCCCGGTGCTTAGGTCATAGGATATCATCTTCTGGGGTGGGGTTTGGTGAGGGGTGGGGGGGAAAGGCTAAATGCGGAGATGATGTTTCCTCTCATGGGAAAATCTAGGACAAGAGGGAATAGTCTCAGAGTAAAGGGGTACGACTATCAGACTCAAATGAGGGGGAATTTCTTCTCTGAGGGCTGTAGGTATTTGGGACAGAGAGATGGGTGACAGAATCCTGTATATATTTAAGGCTGAGATAAATTCTTGATCAGTCATGGAATCAAGGGTTATGGGGAAAGGGCAGGAAAGTGGACATAAGGAATGTCCGATCTGCCATGATGCTATTGAATGCTGGAACAGGCTTGAGAAGCTGAATGGCCTACTCTTGTTCCTATTTCTTATGATTTTAAAAGGTTAGAGATTGTGATTCACATTGATACTAAAGATATAGGTAGAAAGGGGGATCTGGTTCTGCATTTGGAATTTAGACAGCTACATAAAAAAATTAGCCAACACGACCTCCAAAGGTGTAATCTCTGGGTTACTCTCCATTCCACATGCAGGTTTGTACAGATATAGGCAGATAAAATGGATGAATGTGATGAGATGAGTCAAGTTTATCTTGATATACAAGTTGTTATCAGACTTTTGAACAGATCTCTCATGTGTTAATTCTGATCTTTCTCTCTCTCTCTCTGTGGTTGTACTATATTCTGCACTCTGAATTGCTGACTTGATGCACTTTGTAAAGCACAAAAAAAACACACTTTTCACTGTATCTTGGTACATGTGATAACAATAAATCAATTAGTGAAGTTTATCAAGTGACAGTGGGGGAACATTTAAAGTTCAGAAGAGTTTTATGAGAATTCTTCAAAGAATGAAACATTTCTGCTGTCAGGAAATATTGGAGAAGTACTGGAGTACTGAGAGTGTTTGCCTTGAAAAGGCTAAAGGGAGGGTCTGGACAAATAGATTAAAAATTGCGCTCGCTTAAAAAAATTAGAGGATACAGTTTTAAAGTGATTTTTAAAAGAAGTAAACTTGTGGTGAGGAAATCTTTTTAGTTAGGGTCTGGAATGCACTGCCTAGAAACATGGTGCAGGCAAATGTAAGGCATTCAAGCGAGCATTGAATAATTTACATACATTTAAACAATGGCTCAAGATTGGCACTGAATTAAAATGCTCAGAGAGCCAGTACAGATGCAATGGACTAAATGGCCTTATGCACCATATTAGTCTTAATTCTGTGAACATTGTTTCACTGAAGCAGTTTCAGTGATGATAATGCCCAATCCTAGTAGTTTGAGTACAGAACCTGACTTTGTTCGATCATACTGTTCTGGAATTGTGTCAGATGCCATGGACGTCTTCAAAGTTGGTGGGTGTTCTGCTCATATTAAGATTTCATTCTGTCATCTTGTAAACTTCAGAAGAAAAGATACTTTCCATTACCTTTAGGAATGTGCCAATTGTAAAAACCTTCAAAAAGGGCGATAAACATTATAGAAGCTATTGAGGCATTTCCCTCCAGTCCATAGCAAGAGTAATTCTAACATACATTCCCCAAATTGCCTACATTTGTAGGCTGAAGAAATAGTCTTAAAAACATAGTGTGCTTTTAGATCTTCAGGATGAAGCTTTGACATGGTCTTTGCTAGACAAATTGAAGAGAAATGTCAGCAGTGGAAACTATTCATTTCATTTATTGACCTGATAAAAACATTTTAACTGAATAAATCACCAGTCTCTGCAGATGGTCATGAAACTTCTTCATAATTGTTTCATGATTAAATGACCCCAACAGTCTTGAATGACTGTTAATATCATGCATGCTGCTTTGGATATGAGGATATTCACAAAAGGGGAAAAAACGTGTGAAAGTTGCTAAGTAAAAAAGCAAAAGGTTATAAACTAAAATGCAAATACAAATATTTAAAGAAAGTGAGGACAAAAGTTATGTATGAAGACAAAATCAGCTCAGTCTCTACTTGCTGGCCTGCCTTGCTGCAAGATGCTCTTTTTGAAATGAAAGGGTTGAAAACTGGAAATAAAATCCAGCTGCTGTGATGGATTCAACAGTTGAATATTTGCAGGTTGCTCCTTAAGGTAGAGCGAGCAGAATGAGTAGAGGAATGTGTAGAGGCTCCTTTGTTTCACTTTTACAGCTTTGCAGTTGGTGGCTCTTGGCAGCCTGGTTCAGTACAGCAGTGCTGAATACTGCCCTCTGTCTCCGTGTTGA
The DNA here is from genome assembly GCF_004010195.1 of Chiloscyllium plagiosum. Lineage (NCBI taxonomy): Eukaryota > Metazoa > Chordata > Chondrichthyes > Orectolobiformes > Hemiscylliidae > Chiloscyllium > Chiloscyllium plagiosum. The sequence goes on along the minus strand of NC_057716.1, from coordinate 1,156,153 downwards.
TGATCAGATGATTATCCTGAGACCTCTGCACAAAATGGCTACTCACAATCAGGACTGTTTAAAACTTAAAAATGGCTGCTATCCCAAATCCTAATGTCAAATCGATTTATGTTAGCTCAGGACTAGAACAGAAATCTATCCTTTGTCTTTTAGTCAAAATAAGTAACATTTTTAATTATCAACCATTTATTTTGGATGACTATCATTCTATTAATGTAAGATGGGAGGAGCTATCCCACCCCGTTGCATACCCCAGAGAAAGTATTGTCAAAGAGTTTCTGTTTAGTCTTGGAAACTTTAATTGAATTGCTCATGATCAATTCTTTTGAGTTTTTTCTTTAGACAAGTACTAGCTAGTTTCAACACCAACTGAATCCCCACATAGTCGTGTGGCTGCTAAGAAGCGTTCTGTAAGACCGCTTGTGTACAACTGAAAGACAGATTAGCTTTCTTTACAAATTATATAATACTAAAACTTCACATTTATGCTAATAACCAAAATGATGAATTGAAGTAGAATGTAGTTGCAGAGAAAGTAGCCATGAGAATCTTTGAGGGAGTTAAATCCAATTTTGGATAAAACAGCAGAAGGTTACAGAAAGGCTCAGATATAAGTAAGGATCTGTCTATCATATGAAAACAAATGGCACCTTAGACTTAGATTTAGAAATAATATGCATTGAAGTTATGGTGTCACTAGTTTCATTTAACTACCACAGTTGGAATACTATGAACAGTTTTGGTCCCAAAATCTCAAGAAATATAAACTAACATTGGAGGCAGTACAGAGTTAGTTCCCTAGTTTGATTCCCAATTTTAATGAGGAGCATTTGAGTAGATTGCAGTTGTATTCATTGGTGTTTAGCAGGATAAGTGGAAATCTTACTGAAGCATATCAGATTCTTTTGGGGCTTAACTAAAACAACGTGGAGCGGTTGTTTCCCCTTGTGGAGAGTCTAGGACCCGAGGGCATAATACCACAGTAAAGAGTAAATGATTTAAGACAGAAATGAGAAGAGATATTTTTCTCTCAGAAGGTATTAAATCTTTACTGCGTAAAGAATTCCATACTGCAGAGGGCTATCAAGGCTGGGTCATAGAGTCATAGAGGTGTACAGCATGGAAACAGACCCTTCGGTCCAACTCACCCCTGCCTACCAGATATCCCAACCCAATCCAGTCCCACTTGCCAGCACCTGGCCCATATCCCTCTAAATCCTTCCTATTCATTTACCCATTCAGATGCCTTTTAACTGTTGCAATTATACCAGCCTCCACCACTTCCTCTGGCAGCTCATTCCAAACACGTACCACCCTCTGTGTGAAAAGTTGCCCCTCAGTTCTCTTTTATATCTTTCCCCTCTCACCCTAAACCTATGCCCTCTAGTTCTGGACTCCCCTACCCTAGGGAAGAGACTTTGTCTATTTATCTTATCTGGGTCCTTAAGTATATTCAAGGCTGAGGTAGATATTTATAATCATTTAAGAAAATCAACAGTTTGGGCAAAGGCAGGAAAGTGGATTGAGGATTATCAAGATGTGGAGGTGCTGGTGTCGGACTGGGGTGGACAAAGTTTAAAAGCACACAACACCAGGTTGCAGTCCAACAGGTTTATTTGGAAGCACTGGCTTTCAAAGCACTGCTCCTTCATCAGGTAGTTGAGAAGCAGGACCGTGAGACACAGAATTTATAGCAAAAGATTACAGTGTCATGCAACTGAAATGATATATTGAACAAACCTAGAGTGTTGTTAAGTCTCCCATCTTTTAGAATGGGTTGCAGGTTTCGGTTCATTAATATCTAAATCCCAGAACTACTTCTAAGTCACATTGTAGAGATAACTTAAGGTTTTATACAAAAAAGGTGACATCTCAGCTGAGACAATGCATTAAAGACGTGAAGTTAGAGCCTGTCTGTATCCCAATCTTGAGTCGGACTGGTTCTATTTCCAAAGTGAAATTTACAAAATATTACGTGGATTGACTGCCTGCTGAATAAATCATTTAACACGAGGGTAGGCATTGTTGGCTGGACCAGCATACAATGACCTTTCTTTGTTGCCCTTGGTGATGAGTTTCTTATTAAGAGGCAAAATCACAGAATATGTACACTATGAAACAAATATCAAAAGTGTGTTCCCTGTTTAGATTTCTACATCAAGGAAAATTAGACAAAATGTAGTACTTAGACAAAATGTAGTACTTAAAATAAGTTTTGAAGTAGTGACCACCTAGATTCCCACTAGCAAGTTCCAACTGTAGAAAATTGGTCCCTTTTCTTAAAATATTTGCATCTCTGATCTCCACTTGTGATTATTTAATTTCTTCTCTGGTATAAGTGCTGTTCATTTAATAAAGCTGTTAGTACCTGAATGGATTAACTGACCTCCTGAATGAGCTCTGCATATAATGGACTGTTCCTGGGAATTTCCAATTAAGTGTGAAACCTATGTAGCTAACGGTAATGTACACCTACGCTTAAGAATAGTCTTTTGAGAGATGTCAGGCTATAATGTACATCAAATGAAATGTAACTATTTATTGACCACCATGTAAGAAACCTCGGACAAGAATAGAAAATGCTGGAAAAACTCAGCAGGTTCCTCAGACTCGACTCAAAATGTTAACTCTGATTTCTCTCCACAGATGTTACCAGACCTGCTGAGCTTTTTCAGGAATTTCTATTTTCTATAAAGAACAGGATTTGCAGTTCTTTCAGTTTTTTTGTAATGAACCTATTCTATTTATCAAGACAGAGCCTCACATTTGCCAAAGGCTTCATGTGGGCATTTCTCTCCTTTTGGTATCAGTAACTCAGACTGATACCAATCAAAAATATTGGTGATGGCTAATCAACTCAAGGCATCTCAGCTGATTTTGGTGAACATCACCATCATGACATATACATTATTTACAATGGTGTGGATATCATATACTGGCAGCGGTGATCTTCTGCGGGCACAGGCCACAGTCATCTGAAAATAAAGAAGAAATTTAGTCAGAAAATTGAGTATATGTATAAATATTCAGCAATTTGTAAGTGCACAGCTTGTCAACTTCTGTGAAAGGAGTAACTAGCAGTCAAAAAGATTGCAGAGGTGAAAGCAGTATTAAGCCTATCTGTAGAAGTTCAAAGCAGATAACTTGTTAAAAAAAAAGAAAATGTCATATGAAGACCATGTAAAATCTTACCATAGGAGAAAAATTCAGAATCTTAAATGAGGGGGAGGTGCTGTTAGATATCAGACATTCAAATTAAGATAATTTTCTTGGAGGAAGAGCGCAAGTAATTACATTTTAAGGAAGATTCTAGCCTGAGAAGCTGACAGAAGGGTTAACTTACTGTATTAAGTAAACTAGCATTGTTATAGTTGTTTAAAATTGTCCAGAAAAGCTGAAATAATGTCTGATAAATCTTTCATTAAGTGCAGGATAATTCAACTAATTAGAGGGAAAATATCAAATGCAGAAGATGAGTTTACAAAAGAAAAATTGCACAAAACAAGATTTTTATTGTGCAACTGAAAACAGTCTTAAAGACACAAAAGCAGCACAACACCATTCTTTTTCAATTAAAAAAATGCAAATCTTAGAGAGGATGTAAATTATAATTTTAAAATTTCATTCATCTTAATTTAAAAATATTTTAATTATCATTAAATACTTTATTTTTGTTGATTTTCTTTTTAAAAGAATAGTCCTGAAATATTTAGTGACTTTTCAGCTTTTAGTGTCAGAAATTAAAGGAAAATAAGATAGAAGTTAAAAAAAACCTTAAGTAAAACAAAGCTTCTTAATGTTAAAGCTCTAGTAGCAATTCATCTTCAGTGTCTACAAATTTACAATATTTTGGTAAAAATATGTGCTGAAGTACTTTCAAAATTTAGTATCATTGAAGCGATTACACAACTTATAACACGAACAGCATAACCAGCTATATTTATAAAAAATATTAAAATCCTTCAACAGATTTAAATGAGTAATAGCAGTTAAATGGAGAAAAATATTTACATAATGGAGAAAAATATTATATTTCCTAGCAAATTTTAAAATCACAGATAATTCAGACAGGGAATTGAGCCAGATCAAATGAAAAAACCAATTTATGCAATATAGAATTGCATCTGGATTTCAAAAGAAATCCAGAAAAGAACAGCTAAACGTGTTTCTTTATCCTCTAGGTCCAATAGCAAATCATGTTTTAAAATGACAGAATGTAAAAGAGATGATACCTTTGACAATATTGTAAGAGCATTTGGAAGTTACGTTATGTTAAGCACCAAACACATCGTGAAAATAGAAAGTCTCAATCGAAAAAATCAATTTTCAGGAAGACCTATTGACAACTTTATTAACTACCATTATATATAATCAGAATTTTGTGAGTGTAAAGCGTAATAACCAGAACTAATTTAAGACACAATAATTGTCAGAAATTCTGATACATTTCTTTCCATAAGACCATAAGACATAGGAGTGGAAGTAAGGCCATTCGGCCCATCGAGTCCACTCCGCCATTCAATCATGGCTGATGCGCATTTCAGCTCCACTTACCAGCGTTCTCCCCGTAGCCCTTAATTCCTCGAGACAACAAGAATCTATCAATCTCGGCCTTGAAGACATTTAGCGTCCCGGCTTCCACTGCACTCCATGGCAATGAATACCACAGGCCCACCACTCTCTGGCTGAAGAAATGTCTCCGCATTTCTGTTCTGAAACGACCCCCTCTAATTCTAAGGCTGTGTCCACGGGTCCTAGTCTCCTCGCCATGTATTATTTTGTACGTCTCTATTAAGTCTCCCCTTAATCTTCTAAACTCCAACGAATACAATCCCAGTATCCTCAGCCATTCCTCATATGTTAGACCTGTCATTCCAGGGATCATCCGTGTAAATCTCCGCTGGACACGTTCCAGTGCCAGTATGTCCTTCCTGAGGTGTGGGGACCAAAACTGGACACAGTACTCCAAATGGGGCCTAACCAGAGCTTTATAAAGTCTTAGTAGTACATCTCTGCTTTTATATTCCAACCCTCTTGAGATAAGAGACAACATTGCATTCGCTTTCTTAATCACGGACTCAACCTGCATGTTTACCTTTAGAGAATCCTCGACTAGCACTCCCAGATCCCTTTGTGCTTTGGCTCTATTAATTTTCTCCCTAGCCTGTAATAAAAATACAAAAAAAATTCTGTTCTGGATGAAACTTGATGCTTGTTAAAGAGCTTATAAATAATAGATCACAAAGTTTTCAAAATATGCTGTACTAAATAATTGCCATTTGACTGTGCTGACTGATTCCTGTCTTGTTCTCTATCATTTGGTTGCTGTAATACATAAACTAATCTTTTTAACACCATGGGCCTTCACCTTGCTCAGCAGCCTCCCGTGTGGTACCTTATCAAAGGCCTTTTGAAAGTCTAGATAGACCACATCCACTGGGTTTCCCTGGTCTAACCTACTTGTTACCTCTTCAAAAAATTCCAACAGGTTTTTCAGGCATGACCTCCCTTTACTAAATCCATGTTGACTTTTTCTAATCAGACTCTGCTCTTCCAAGAATTTAGAAACCTCATCCTTAATGATGGATTCTAGAATTTTACCAACAAATCTGTTTCAATCAAAAGTGGATGCCATACTGCAAAGAGCTGGCTATATAATAGTGACAAGTTTACAACAGCACCACAGAATCATGGGAACAGAAGGTCAACCTGGTTCAAGATGATCAGGCTTTGGCAATTTTCTAAGGAACAAAAGTACTGAAGCAGCACAGGTTAGTCCAACACCAAAAAACATTTTCAAATTCTTTGGTGCTAAAATGCATAGTTCACATGTGAAGTTTAAAACCAACCGCACACATTGTCCAGCTTTATCACACCAATGCAATATTTTTAAGAAAGGGCAACATTATCACAGTATGTGCAAAAGTCAAAAACAACCTTTGAATCACAATGTTTACTCACAAAGAGGTTAATACTTACAGCAGACATCTTTGGGAGAAATTCAATAAGACGATAAAATAAAAGAGCAAAATTAGGACATTCAGCCTAATGAGTCTGCTCTGCCTTTCAAACAAGGCTGATATATTTCTCAATCCCATTCTCCTGCCTTCTCTTCATAACCCTTCACCCCTTACCAATCAAGAACCTAGCTATGTCTGTCTTAAGTACATGGAATGACCTCCACTAACCACCCTCTGGTTGAAGAAATTCCTCTTCATCTCAGTTCTAAAGGCTTGTCCCTTCACTCTAAACCTGTGCCCCCTACTGTCTCCTACGTGAAAATTTCTCCATATGCACTCTATCCAGGTTTCCCAGTTTTCTGTGAGTTTCACTAAGATTCCATCCCCCCTCCCCTGCCTTTTCCCTCATCATCCTTATAAACTCAGTTGGGTACAGACCCACTGTTATCAACTGCTCTTCATATGACAAGCCCTTTATCTGCAGAATCATTCCTGTAAACCCTCCTCTGGACCTCCTCCACTGCCAGCACATCCTTCTCTGATATGGGGCCCAAAACTGCTCATAATATTCCCAATGCAGTCTGACCAGGGCCTTGTGAAGTCTCAGTGGTGCTCTTGTACTCTCGCCTAACTTTGCATTTGTCCTCCTAACTGCCAGCTGAACATTAACCTTATGTAATTTGCCAGGACTCAGATCCTAGCCTACAAAGGCATATCATTATTGGAACATACATCATTTATATAATATACTATTTTTAAATGATGTAACTCAACAGTCTCAGGGTAATAGGTGACTCACCTGAACCAGATATGACAAATATCATACAGGTTAACAGCCATCCAGCCAATTTCAAACTTGACACTGGGCGAGTGTTACTGCATTGTATGAAATCACCTCTTGGTTGTAGAGAATAAAACTGTAACCTTCTGACAAAGAACTGTATACCACTCCAGGTCAAAGGAGTATTGAGAATACTCTGAAAATACAGAGACAAATATTGTTTGGAACAGATTTACATAATCAAATACCATTACTTCTCACTTCTGAACAGAAACAAATGCTTTACTCTTAAAATTCTCTAGATTTGAAAAGCGTGGCGCTGGAAAAGCACAGCAGGTCAGCCAGCATCTGTGGAGCAGGAGAGTTGACATTTCAGGCATAAGCCCTTCATCAGCCCTTCCTGATGGAGGGCTTATGCCTGAAACATTGATTCTCCTGCTCCTCAGATGCTGCCTGACCTGCTGTGCTTTTCTAGCACCACACTCTTCGACTCAGACTCTTCAGCATCCGCAGTCCTCACTTTCTCCTAGTCTCTTAAAATTCTAGTGTGGTTGAAGAACCAAATCCAGCTCAGAAATCAAACATGAGTCGAAAAGTGTAGTGCTCATTCCTGATGAAGGGCTTATGCTTGAAACGTCGACTCTCCTGCTCCTCGGATGCTGCCTGACCTGCTTTGTTTTTCCAGCACCATACTATTCGACTCTGATCTCCAGCAACTGCAGAACTCACTTTCTCCTCAGAAATCAAACACCAGTGATCAGCAAAACGTTACTCAAAAAGGGGAAAGCATCCTAGGTCTAAGAATGTTTGCTGACCTGAAGAAAAAAATACATCACTTGAGATTAATTATGGAAACTTTTCACAATTGAGAGATTAGATGGCACAATTGATTTCTCGGGTTTGGTGGAATCATTCAATTGCCTTCAAATCATTGACTAATCTTTGAATGAGACACCACAACCTTCAGGAGTCAGTTGCCAACTCTTCTTGTCAAATCAGCTATTTAAAAGCAGTACCAAAACAGTAAGGCCATGATTACTGACTGTGATTGTATCTGATAAAATGGCAATGTTATTCAGAGGAGTTCCTCCAAGAAAGGAAGGTTCATACGCAAGGCTACCTTGTTATAACATCAAAAAGAAAACAAAAATACTTCTTTCAAAGACTCAACTATCGTCTCCAGCACAATTTCAGGAAGCTGAAGATGCTTTAAGGAGTCAAATATTCACAGCAATGTCATTGTCAGATCTCATCCCCTGTAAAGGGCATTTGGAGATCAAGAATCAACAGACGTTCCAGTATAGCAAGTCCCTGCATTGGAATGTTTTTCCTCAAATGGCAAACTTCCAGCCCACCCTGTCATCAGCCATTTATAAAGTCAGAATTAGGTTGGGTTGGTGATAGGGGAGATCAACTAATGGTAAACTTACATTACCTACTTGAAAGAATCACATGAAGAATTTAATAACCAAGAAAAGCCTGGAAGCCGATGTTGTAAAGGCAATCAGAACCTGAAAAGCTTAACTGACTGGAAATGATAAGTTGCACCCATCGATGTATAAAAGACTGCGTTCCTGGAGGAGTGAACCAGTTTCAGTTCAGTTCCATTTAAATGCCAAGTCTATATAACTGACAGTAATACTTATTTGCTCTTTGGTATAGCCTGAGGTCTTGCAAATGACTCACATGTAACACAGATGTAATGTAACTAGCTATTAAATGCCATGTATTAAGTGCCATCTGTTTATCAAGACCTAAGTCATTTTTGCTGAAGTAATTGTGTAGACATCCTTCACTGTGTAATATCAGTCACCCAGACTAATACCAATAACAAGGAATAATGGTGGTGTATCTACTTAAAGCAACACAGATCCAGTAGACATGATCACAACATGTATCATGCTGACAGTGGAGTTGATTTACTTAATACCATCACTTGAATGCAGTAACCTTTTTCTGTTAATACACTTTCCTTTCTCACCTTTCAATTTCACAATAAAGCATCAGACACTAATTCTTTGAATTATTTCTTAATTCAGAAAATATGTGTTGTCGGAATTTCTGCAGTCTGATAGTAGCCCCACTATCCTCTTACCCTTATCCACAGATAGTGACCAAACAAAGCTCTTTAGTGTGTTAAAATAGCCTTTATTACAGAACTATAGCTAGGGACTCCAGCTAATCTAAAAGAGATATACAGAGGACCCTCAATTATCCGGCATTCAGTTATCCGAATTTCTGATTATCTGGACAAGATCACAAGGTCCCAATGCTTGGCTAAACTGTGTTATCTGAACATTCAATTATCGAAACAAAATACTCCCAGCTTGTGTCGTTCAGATACTCGAGGTTCCTCTGTACTGGAAATTCAGAACAAAAGATTACAGAGCAGTTATACCCTTGGAGTTGATCATAAAAAATGATCAATTAAGACATGTACAGTTATTTAAATTGAATCATTGCTCTTGGTTAGTTTTATATCATGCATAGAAAATGAGTATAATTAAACTATCTCAAAATATGTGCGCCTGTCTAATTGTAATATATGGTTAGTGTGAAGACAAAAACATATTATCAGTGAGTTTTGAGAAGATTTGTAGCTCAGGTTGAGGTTCTGGATGTAGGTTTGCTCACTGAGCTGGAAAGTTCATTTCCAGACGTTTTGTCAACCTACTAGGTAATATCTTCAGTGGGCCTCCAGGCAAAGCACTGCTGATAATTCCTGCTTTCTACTTATATGTTTGGTTTTCTTTGTGTTGGTGATGTCATTTCCTGTTCTTTTTCTTAGGGGTGGTAGATGGGGTCTAACTTGATGTGTTTGTTGATAGAGTTCTGGTTGGAATGCCATGCTTCTAGGAATTCTCGTGCATGTCTCTGTTTGGCTTGTCCTAGGATGGATGTGTTGTCCCAGTCGAAATGGTGTCCTTCCTTATCTGTATGTAAGGATACTAGTGAGAAAGGGTCATGTCGTTTTGTGGCTAGTTGATGTTCATGTATCCTGGTGGCTAGTTTTCTGCCTGTTTGTCCAATGTAGTGTTTGTTACAGTTCTTGCACGGTATTTTGTAAATGACATTAGTTTTGCTTGTTGTCTGTATAGGGTCTTTCAAGTTCATTAGCTGCTGCTTTAGTGTGTTGGTGGGTTTGTGGGCTACCATGATGCCAAGGGGTCTGAATAGTCTGGCAGTCATTTCAGAGATGTCTTTGATGTAGGGGAGAGCGGCTAAGGTTTCTGGATGTGTTTTGTCTGCTTGATTGGGTTTGTTGCTGAGAAATCGGTAGACTGTGTTCATTGGGTACCTATTCTTTTTGAATACACAGTATAGGTGATTTTCTTCTGCCCTGCGTAGTTCCTCTGTGCTGCAGTGTGTGGTGGCTCATTGAAATAATGTTCTGATGCAGCTTTGTTTGTGGATGTTGCTACGATTGATTATGTAGTTCAATATTTGGTCCGTATGTGTTGTTTTCCTGTAGACGCTGGTTTGAAGTTCCCCATTGGCTGTTCGCTCTACTGTAACATCTCGGAATGGCAGTTTGTTGTTGTTTTCCTCCTCTTTAGTGAATTTCATGCCAGTAAGGGTATTATTAATGGTCTTGAAAGTTTCCTCTAATTTATTTCGTTTAGTGATGACAAAGGTGTCATCCATGTAGCGGACCCAAAGTTTGGGTTGGTTGGTTGGCAGAGCTGTTTGTTTGTTACATCTCCTTTGATGTAACAGCCCTGTTTACATCAATCAACATTAACCTGGCCAAGGAAACACTGACCACACTATTAGAAGACCCCAAAGACACATACACAAAAAACCACTAACTTCATCAGCAAGGACAGTATCGTCAAGCCAAACAGAGACATGCATGAGAATTCCTCGAAGCATGGCATTCCAACCGGAACTCTATCGCCAAACACATCGAGTTAGACCCCATCTACCATCCCCTGAGAAAAAGAACCGGAAATGACATCACCACAGGAAATGGCATCACCAACCCAAAGAAACCCAAACATATAAATAGAAAGCAGGAATTATCAGCAGTGCTTTGCCCGGAGGCCCCCTGAAGATGTTAATGAACCTTCCAACTCAGTGAGCAACTCTACAACCACGTATTATCAGGTCTGATTGAAATATAGGCTATAATTTGTCACTACATAATAGTTCATGTTTGACTTGTATATATCAATCACCTTCCCTGGTTTTTCAATGAATAAACAACTCAGGTGAGTTAGCTCCAAGACTAAATGTTCCCAACCATTGTTTAATTAACAGTTGTGTGTCCTTGTGAATTATTCATAGTTACAAATTTGCAACTGTTATTAAATATTGCTCTGTAAGTTATTTCATTGTGTTGTTATTTTCAAAACCCTTTCAATGTTGAATCTTTGAGCTTTTCTGTTGCAATCTTTGTTCAATTTATAGGTGCTTTATCTCATTTAATTCTAATACTCTATATAACCTGGGATTCAATACACAACAATGTATGATTTATGCAAGTGACAGAATTGGGGATAATAAACTGAAGTGCCTTTATTTTGTTTCTTGTCTAGTAATTTGGCAAGTTACCACAAAGCCTCCTTTCTATGAGTGTGCAAATTCCTTTGCAGTCAAATTATTGTGAGTTGTTACAGAATTCTTATAAATCAATTTTCACAAATATCTGTGGCAACTAGGGATGAAAAACAAATGCTGGTACAACCAGCGATGCCCTCATCTCGGGAAAGAATAAAACAACAATAAATTATTTTTATTGTTGAGATCTACAAGGTGGTATCCAAGGAACAGGAGAATCGACATTTCGGGCATAAGCCCTTCTTCAGGAATGCCCGAAACGTCGATTCTCCTGTTCCCTGGATGCTGCCTGACCTGCTGCGCTTTTCCAGCAACACATTTCCAGCTCTGATCTCCAGCATCTGCAGGCCTCACTTTCTCCATCTACAAGGTGGTGCCAAGGACTCAGGCACCAGTAACATAATTGATCTATATTAATTGTTTTCTGGGTTAAACTGTTATTTGAAAGACAATATTGACATTAAATGGGACTCTCAGGTCAGGTTTTATGAATGACAACAAACTATTGGCATATATCAAAATATTTAGAATGTTTGATTTTGTTTGGAATGGAAACTTCTATAAGTATATCAAAAAGAAGAGACTAGTAAAAGTAAATGTTTGCCATTTTTGTCCTGTAAAGGGCCATGTTAATAATGGGAAATTAAGAAATGGCAGAGGTACTAAACCAATATTTTTTGTCTGTTTTCATAATGCAAGATAATAATGTCTTCCAAAAAACTGCAGTTACTCCAGATGAACTTGGTGAAATTACTATAACTAGGAAGAAGGTATTAAGAGAACTGATAGGATTAAAGGCAGATAAGTCCCAAGGGCCTAATGGCCTGCACTTTAGGGTATTAAAGGAGGTGGCAGCAGAGATTGTTGTTGCATTAGTTATTACTTTCTAAAATTCCCTGGATTCTGGGAAGTTATAAGTGGATTGGAAACATGTGAATATGACACCCTTATTCAAAAAAGGAGATAGACAAAAAGTGAGAAACTATAGACCAGTTAGATTGACCTTTGTAGTGGGTATGTTGCTGGTGTCAATCATAAAATGATAACTGAATACTTGCAACAGCAAAGTTCAATTCACAGCTGTCAGCGCAGTTTTGCTGGAGTTCTTTGAGGATGTAACCATCAAAGTAGACAATGGGGATCCAGTGGATGTGGTATATCTAGACTTCCAGAAGGTATTTGACAAGGTGCTGCATAAAAGGCTGACCCAGAAGGTTAGATCTCAAGGAATTAAGGTTAGAATATTGGCTCGGTTAGAGGATTGGCTGACTGACAGAAAGGCAGAAGTGGGTACTGCAGATGCTGGCGATTAGAGTCAAGATTAGAGTGGTGCTGGAAAGGCACAGCAGATCAGGCAACATCCAAGGAGCAGGAAAATCTATGTTTTGGGCAATTGATGGAGTTCCTGATACAGGGCTTTTGCCTGAAACATTGATTTTTCTGCTCCTTGGATGCTGACTGACAGAAAGAAGAGTGTCAGCATAAATGGGTCCTTCTCTAGATGGCGGTCTGTAACTAATGGGGTGCAGCAGGCTTCAGTTCTCAGACCTCAACTATTTACAATTTATATAAATTATGTAAGCAGGGACAGAGTGTGACATGGTAAAATTTGCGGATGACATTAAAATAAGTGGGAAAGCAGGCTGTGATGAGGAGATAGAGTTTACAGATGGATATTGATAGGTTAGGAGAATAAGCCAAAATCTGGTATATGCCGTTTAATGTGGATAAGCACGAGGATGTCCATTTTGGCCAGAAAAATAAAAGGGCAAATTATTATTTAAGTGGGAAACAAATTGAAAGTGTGACAGTTCAGAGGAATCTGGACGTCTTTGTGCATGAATCGCAGAGAATGGGTACAGGTGCGACATATAATAAGAAAGGAAAATGGAATCCTGGCACTTATTGCAAAAGGCCTGGATTATAAAAGACATATAGTTACAATTATGTAAGGCATTGGTGAGACCACAGCTGGAATATTGTGTCCAGTTTTGATCTTCTTACTGAGGATGTAGTGACACTGGAGGCAGTTTCAAGGATGATTCCAAGGATGAAAAGGCTGTTGTACAGGGAGTGATTGAATAGCATGGGATTATACTTGCTAGAGTTCAGAAGAATGAGGGGGGATCTGATTGAGGTATATAAAATGCTAAAGGGGACTGATAAGATGGATGTTGAACAGATGTTCCCCCTTGTGGAACAGTTTTGAACAAGAGGCTTTAAATATAAACTGAGTGAAGGTAAGTTCAAAATTTACTTCTCTCGGAGGGTTTTGAATATATGGAACTCACTGCCCAGAGTGCGGTGGAGGCAGAATCAATTAACAGATTCAAGAAATAAATAAATATGTTTCTGATGAAAAGTGGGATAAAGCGGAACAGGCAGGAAAGCAGAGTTGAAACCAGGATAAGATTAGCCATGATTATGTTAAATGGTGGCGTTGGCTTGAAGGGCTGAATAGCCTACTCCCACCCTTAATTCCTATGCTCCTATGTTCCTATGAACTCACTTATTTCATTCCAGCTAAAGACAGTAAACTGCATAAATCTGATACCTCTAACGAATTAACAAAATGCCTTGAACGATGATACCTAAATGCTGAATCCTGTATAATATTTCCAGTTATGAAAGTAATTTCTTGCTTTCTAAGCATAGAAATGTCTACTGCCATTGCTAACAGACTAAGACCTTTAAAAATGATGAAAACATACAACGTATAATAAATCATTTTAAGATTTCTCCTGGAGGCATTGGTCCACACTTAAGTTGAAGGGTACTATTCAGTAATCCATGTTAATATGTGAAGTGAGTTTGTAGTAATTGGAATTGTAGAAGTTCAGCTTTTGTTCTTTGATCTACAAACAGTAAAATATTGTACCTTTTGCCTTGATGTTGATTTGGCTCCTCCTAGCAAGGCAGAAAGAAGTTTGAGAATTTAGATAATGGGAGAAAGTGAGGACTGCAGATGCTGGAGATCGGAGCTGAAAATGTGTTGCTGGAAAAGCGCAGCACGTCAGGCAGTATCCAAGGAGCAGGAGAATCGACGTTTCGGGCTTGAGTCTGAAGAAGGGCTCATGCCAGAATTTAGATAATGGTAAGGTAGGTTCTGTCTATCTGTAAAAATATTTCATCTTTTGACAAAACACCAGGACAGGACAAATACAAGTCATCCAGAGTAATATGTTTGACACCCATACACATACCTCAAACATTTGACAATTTGTATGATAAGAATGCTCTGTTAGGCCCTATACTTTTCATGAAGACTGTCTTTTTCTTGAATGCTATGCCACCTTATCTGTTACTGCTTTTGCTCGAATACTGAGGTCTGTCAAATGTTGTTAGAATCTTCTAGGATAACTAAAGGGAATAGTGGGATCTAATGAGATTAGATAATTCTGTTTTCTGTTTCTCAAACGTACAGAAAAATACCTTAAATAGTAAACCCGATGTAAGATGTTACTGTATCAGAATCAAATTAACTCAGGTATATTGACAGATAGCTTTGTGCATAGGAAAATCAGCAAGTCAAAGACTCCATTATAGTAAATAGCCAGTGGACCTTATAAATGTAGCTTTCTCTGTATTGATGCAACATAATTATTCAAAAACACTTCAATTCAAACAAAGCACTGCATTTTTTACCTTTTCAGATTGTGTCTGCCCAAAAACTCTATAAATGGTTTTCAAAAAGATTGTAATTCAGACTCAATTCAAGTTCAGCTGTAAGAAACGAACATATTTGAAAGTAAAATTAAGAAAATCATTGTACAGAACTTAAGTCCATTATGGCTGGAGGCACCAGTTTCCATTGATCTGTGACATGCTTTTCACTGCTCTGTGTGGACTAAACAATGGGACACTTGGACCTCGGTTTTCATGGCAACAAGAGCTTCATTCATTTTGGGTGTATAAGCAAATTGGGAAAGAAAAGGAGTTCCATTATATTATTTTAAACATTGAAGTACTTTGTGCTGTACAGCTACCTTTCACTTCTGGTAATGCTGATAATCACTAGCTGGGTCCAGCTATAAATGAATCTTTCAGCTAAATGTATACAGCATTCTTCTTGAAGAATAATGCATCTGGGCTTTGCATTTCTCATTTAACATCATAAAACAATTCTTCAGCAAGCAGAAGACCAAATAGTATATAGACTACTTACAACTATCTAAAATCAGATTAAAATATCTCAAAAAGATCATCAATAACCTTTATAAATCTGATAATTATCTTCTGAATTTCTGGCCTTTATATGTCTGGGCTCCAAGTTAAATTTTTCTTTTAAAATACTAAAACTTCTGACCACAATTAATTTGCTTTGGAATTAGCCATGCCAATTGTTTGTATGAACAAATTGTCTCAGTACCCAACCATTTCTGTTTAACAGCAAATTTAGGAAGTGCTATCACTTGAGCAAATGTCTTGTTAGATTTATGCCACTCAATGACAATTACATGCAATTTAATTTAAAACTCATCAGGTATTTCAAAGTGAAGGCACTATTTCTAAGCCTTGCAAGGCCTGTGTAAAACAGTTGGTTATTTTATTAATCGTTCTCTTTTTGATGCAATATTACCAATACATTTTGACAGAGTGATAACTATATTTAGTGCTAAACGCCAATTTCAGGAATAAGGATTTTTAAAAGAAAAGTCACTTTTTAGTCTTTAAACCTGTCACACACAAATATATAGAGTACTGTAAATTCTATTGGAAATTTTCAAAATTTTTAATGATTCTGCATCTGAATTAAGGCAAATAATGGGGGGGGGGATAAATGAGATCTGGGACATTCTGAAACATTGGAAATCATGTCTTAGGAGAGTGTTGCAGCTGTGAGTTTAATCACTCAAGGATAGAGGAATTCTGTGGAATAAATGATATAACTTTTCCAAACCAGCCCACACTTCACAGCTGAGCCTGATATCCTTCTCTTGCGTTTCACTCAAATAGTATTCCCTTTTCTCTTGTGCCATATGTCAAATCACAGCCAGTGGGGTATTTCTGTGTTTATCATACAGACAACAGTGGAAAATCACAACAGCAGCAAAGAGATATGTATAGTAAATAAAAATCCAAGCTATAATGTTAACGATGGGAACTTAAGAAGATGAGGAGTTAATGGACAAATGTAGTATAACCATGCCTCAAATGAAACTAGAAGGCAATGCAAAGAAAGAATTACAGCTGGAGAGTTCAAAAGGGAAATGGATTTTCCTATTTATTGGGATGATTTAAGTGCTGGTTAAATAATGGACCCTTCCAGGAAATAAGATTTACTGCAAGTTATTTTCATTGAAATTTCCAACAGCAACAATGGGAAACGATTTTGGAAAATTGCGATGTACCACCTCGTTAAAGTAATCAAGTGTATATGGAAATATTTGAACAAAAACAGGGACACACTAAAGTTAATAACAATGGTCAACTAAATGATCCTGAAATAATTAAGAACAATTAAGAACTTCTTCATGGGAAGAAAGATTTGTACATTTTGGATTGGCTACTTCTTAGTGATAACTTAGCACTAAGTGTTATCTCTAAGTACAGAGAAGGGGGAAATATTTAGAGACAAAAAATCAGATATTTGATTAAAAGAAACAGATAAAGATGTTCTCATATTATAATTCTTACTGTTAAGAAGTTGAGGTTAGAAAAGACTGATTTTTTTCATCAGTGTGCACAGTACATTTAGAAACAATGGATATACCAAAAAGCTTAAGTGTATTGTTCAAGAAAGGTAGGTTGCATGTTGAAATAACTTTAGTCTAATTACAATAACATAAAGTTATGTAGAAACTACAAGACAGAAAGATGTCCCCAACTACTTCAGAGAAGTATAATCATAATAAATATTTTCTTCTTCAGCTGTGGAATACTTTGCAGCAGTCACCAGCAGCTTGGTTGAATGGGTCGGTTTAAGGAAGAAAAAAATATTTTAACAAAGGGCGGGAGAAAAGTGGAGGGGTCCAGGGAGACCTGATAGCTGAGGTATAGCTACGAAAGGAGTTGTAAGCAGCTTTTGCAACCCTCTCAATATTAACCAAAGAATTTCACAAAGTGTAGTTGGCTTTCTTATGCTCTTGTTGGCAATTTGAAAGAAGTTGTAATTGCATGGGCTGTCCGCACATGCACACTATCCTGACTGTGTGGCTTGAAGCCAAGTTTTGCTGGCTGGACCCTACTTGCTTCCCAACCATTCAGATACCAGCTATCCAGAAGATACTTTAATGCCAGTAATGGGGATGATGGCAACAGAATTTCCACAAATTGTCTGGAAACTACATGTGTTCTCATGGATGACTATCAAATTGGGATAAGAGATCACAAGACAAATTGGAGAAAGAAGGGAAGAACACAGTCAAGGAAAAAAGGGAGATAGATCACAACACAAATTGGGGTAAGTACAAATGGCAAGGAAAGTTCAGATTAGGTTGTGATATGTGCTGTTGCATAAATTTTTGTTTTGGGACATTTGGTGCTTCTCATTAAGGCTTGAATAATATCTCATTGACCTGTGGCTCCTGTGGTGTGCAAACCAGTGAATTAAATCCTGTTTGGCTTTGATTTTTTAATAACTTGCTGTGCATTGCACGAAGTCACAAAATTATTTAAAAACTTCAGTTCATGTATCAGATATCCTTTTGTTGGATCAGTGTAATTTACTGTATTTTTTATTTTATCATTACATAAGAATTGAAAGATATAAAGCTTAAGTAGTCTGAAACTTACAAATTGTACTATTCATCTCACTAGAAATGAAAAAGTCAACTGTGTAGCATTTGAATGCGTATTACCAACCTTTGTTGTTTAGAAGTTCAAATCTGTGTCTGCAGCACACACCACTGGTGCAACTCAGGCCAGATACCATGTCAATAAAAACATGAGTGTTTAGGTAGTGAGTTGGCTAAAAGTATAGATTAGGCAGGTCACAACACCAGTCAGCATTTAGTGCTGATTAAACAGCACTGCAGCTTTAAAGCTCAATGCTGAGTCTAAAGAAAGATGTTGAATTACTCACTGCTTTCTGCAGTAGGATGATCACTCCCTTGTCAGTCCTGTTTAAAGCGTCCATGAATTAATTTCAATTTAGTTGTTGTTTGATTTCTGATGGTGCTATGATGGTTTCAGTGCTAACTGCTTTCTAGTTTTCTTTGAAGTTGCTAAAGCCCATGGGTGTGATGTGTCAGGTGCTGATGGAGTTGGTCCTGACTCCAAGGCTTCTGCACAAACCATTTGCTCCAAGGCTTGGATGGTATAATAGACACTTATCTTAGCATACGGCATTGCCGGCAGAAGGTGCACAGAGGACAGCAAGCTCCTCGAAGAGATGGGGGAGCTGGAGAAGCGGTGAGGAAAAGGAACACAAAGCTTTATTTTAATCAGGGTGTTCAGGAAAGAAGGTGACTATGGACAACATCACTGAAATATAGTCATATTGGCAACTTCCAAACCAGATAATTGCAACTGGCTACAAAGGTAGCCATAGCAACAATATTCTCTGCATTGGGACTAGGTACTTACAACATCATGAAGTTTTCCAACAGGTCTTGCATAAGGGAGATTACTGAAACTCCCTATTGAGAGAGAGTTGACATTTCAGGTTTCCGGTTAGAAAAACGCATGCAGAGTATTCAACTATAAGATGTACTATGACTAAATTGAATTCACTCTTTCATCTAGCCAGTATGTGATCTTGGGTTGCAAATTATACATGTTAACACCTGGGATTCTGGCAGCAGTCACAATATCTTCATTCTGTGGTAGTCCGATGTGCCATCTGTGTTTGAACCACAACAAGAAGCCAATATATAGCTAATGGGCAACAAGGGCTAACTGGTGATAACATGGTCAATGACTCCAATGTCTAATCCACACAAAAGTGGACAGCATGCTGACAACAAAAGCCAAACTGCTTTATGGAAATGCTAACACAAGAATTCTGTGTTGCCTGGGCATGGTTGAAGAGCCTTGCGGTACTCAGCAGAGCAGGTGTAAAGATTTACTGTGTCTGCTGTACAGCCTTATTCCCACATATTATGGCAAAAAGCAGATGGGTGAAGGAAACCTAACAGCTTTCTTTAAAGCTAGCTATCCATGAATTCATAAACTCAACTATTGCTACTGTAATTTTGGCCAGCACTGTCTTCTCCATGAAGATAAGGCCATACAGTAAGTCCATGTATCCCTTTCAGCTAGTACCCATTGCCTTTAGGTATACTCCACTTTGTTCTGCAAAGAGAAAGAACAGTATGATGAAGTCTGATGGGGTGTCATAGTTGAATACCTGGTATGTACAAGCTGTGAACTACAGGTGTGAAAGTTTTGCAGGAGTACTAATTATGCAAAAGTGAGGAGTGAGCTGAAGTTGTGAATGTGAGGAAACTTGGTGAGTGAGTAATAAGGGTGTGGTGCTGTTGGAATGTGACATTTGAAGATACAGTCGCTGATGTAGAGCACTAATGTGAATTCATTGAACTTCCTGCAGCACAGCTTCCAGGTCAGTAGAGCTATATGACCATCTTTGATCACCACCACTATCCAGTCCCATTGCTTTGAGAATTTGTCAGGAACACAGCTTTTCTTCTTTGCATCACATTGACCAAGGTAATGTTAGAAAATTTTGGAGCCTGCTTTCCCCAACCTTCTATTATTCCTCTGTCTCTCCAGATAAGAATCAGTTACAGAATAATTTTCAGCTTGTGCTCTAGCCATAGGAAGCTCACTTTCAATGAGTGCAGAGCTGAAAATGTGTTGCTGGAAAAGCGCAGCAGGTCAGGCAGCATCCAGGGAACAGGAGAATTGACGAAGAAGGGCTTATGCCCGAAACGTCAATTCTCCTGTTCCCTGGATGCTGCCTGACCTGCTGCGCTTTTCCAGCAAAACATTTTCAGCTCTGATCTCCAGCATCTGCAGACCTCACTTTCTCTTCAATGAGTGCAGGCTGGCTTTAATTTTAAATGGTGTTAACCTCTGTTTATGAAGATATTTATATTTAATATAAGGAGGACATGGAATTTATTTCAATTTTGTGGAGAAATTGGGAGTGGTTTCTTTAAAGGAGGTAGTTGGAAGTCCACTGCAAACACTGAAGTACTTTTTAACAATGCTCCTTGGAATATCTGGGCCAATGGCTGGGCTGGCTGAGATTGCTAGTATTTTTTTTGACCGAAGGAATAACATTACAACTGGAAATCTAGAATAGGAATGGCTGCCTATTTTTCAGGATTTCTGAAAAATGAACTATTACACAAAATGGGATAACTCCTTTTCCCATTCCATGTGTTCTCGCAAGTGATTATGGAAGTGATTGTTAAATTCTCTGTGTGATGAGAGGAAGCTAACACACTGGCATTGGTCAGACAGGATCAAATACACAAGGAGGAAAATGTTTTGGTAATAATGGGCGCTTTACCCTGTGGAGGAGAAAGAAATCATCTGTCAAATCAGAAGCATAGATTTGCAAGGAATACCTAAAGCAAAATCCAAAACAAAGTTTTGGCATCAGATGCATAAAAATTGGTTACAGATCTGCTCTTCTGGGAAAAATAACCGATCTCTGGAGGTGGTTTGTATTACTGAAAAGATTTGTACTTTTTTTCCTGAGAATACTACATAAACCTTCACAAACCTTACATACTACACGAGAGTTTACAAATTTGACAAGTCTCAATAATTGGTGATTTTACAAAAAACTTTATTTTTTTTTTTACAAACATCAATTTGTTTCTAAAGTTACTTCTAAGTTTTGAAGATACAATATCCATACTCATGTAAGAATGTAAACAAAGGCTTAAAGGCAAAAATCTCCAGGATGGAAATTACCAATTCCAGCTTGTACATTGGGTAACTTGTTTCCCACAGGGAAAAGATAGGGTGCGAAACATGAACTGATCCATGACACACTTGTCCTTTTCCCAGCTGCTGATTTACTGAGTTACATTGTTAAAGGCACGGGAACAGATGGGTTTTCAGGGAATGATGCATAGTGAATGAGACAATACAAATATTTCAATTTTTATATTCCACTTTCAACAAAAAGATAAGGATACAAAGGCTGAAAGCTATGAACCGTGTATGCTGATATTACATATTCTATTGCCTTTAGCATATTCAGGCTTACTGTTTGAAATACCACAACAAAGTGTGAAAGGTGCTGAGCTCTGAATGATCATTCCTATTCTATCAGAATTGCATGTTGTTTTTACATGGATTATAATTGCTATAATGAGAGTTTAAAAATAGAGTGCAAATAATGAAAAAATCTGCCTTTAAAGAAATATTTAGAACGCAAAATTATAATTTTAAACAATTTGTTGAAATCAAACATTGAAAAATTATGTACCAAAGCTTCCACATGGTATTTTTTTTGTTTATATTCAAAGTTTTCCATCACTTCACTTATTTATTGCATTTACAGTTGCAGCAATTGACACTAGTTAGCTTTGCTGTGTTTTATGCCCAGTCAGTCGGTTTCTGGTATACTTGCTAAATGATGCAAAAATGGACGATCATGAATGCACTTATTGCAGTCTTTTCCCAGATGTTGCTGCATTCTGAACATTGTGTTTTCTATGTCTTCCCTTGAAAAATGCAGAGGTAACTGCCGAGCCAGACGGACAGCTTCTCCCTTTGGAAAATTGTAAGTCATACATTATAATAAGCATTTATGCAAAATTATAGCACAAGTGTTGTTAGCTACTAGAGTACTGAGTTGCATTTTGCACATTCAAATAGACATTCATAATATTTAAAAAATAATTACATCACCCCCTTATTCACCTCACAACTGTTGATATCTTGCATCTGGTGCTGCAGTACATTACAAATGTGCAGCAGTACACAAGGGAGTTAGGAATTTTCCCCTGAATTTTCAATCCCTGTGTGTCAAACTGCTATTTGGCATTTACTAATATTGGAATAGATCACGTGTTCATCATGTGAGAACTGCAGATATCAACCAGGACCCTACTGCTAAAGTGGAATATTTTAATGTACTAACATTTAGTTAAACTGCAAGATTTCCAGTCTTAAAAAGCTGCAGCATTCCAGAGTTCTCAGAAAATTATTTCTTTGTCCTCTTCCTACCTGTATATCAGACATGGGAATAAGGAACTGGAATTAAAACATTTATTTCCGACCTTCATCCATGATAAAATTATGCAGAAAAGCAGGTTGTGTATACACGTCACTGGATTCTGCTCTTTGCCCCTAGCTTTGGCCCTTGCGACTGGCAGGAACGAAGGGGCAAAGGTCAAGAGCGTAAGTACACAAACCAGGCATTCCTGAAACTGGCCTCAGTTTTTAAAAACTGAAGTACCTTCAGATTTGAGTATGGTTAATTGTGTAAGGATTACAGAGAATAGATGTTTAAATATTTGTCTGAAACTAAAATTAGCATTCAGCACCAAGCTAGAACAGCAATGATCATATTGAATTTCTTAAGAGATTAAAATGTAAACAGGAGTCAATATTGCATTGACACCGACTTGGTAAAGGTAAATGTTCTAATTATTCTGTGTTATTGACAGTCCTGAAATTCATTTTAAACTTGCAATTTATTCAGTTGTGTGCATTATTCAAAGGAATTATTGCCTCTTGTGATTTGAGCTCTTTCCTTGAGCTTATGCATCAGTTACCTCGATTTCACACTTCAAGTTATCTTTGTGATTCCCTTACCCTATTTTCCAACTCTAGGTTGGTGTTAACAATCTGCTATTTCATTCAAATTGCCATTTTTTTCAAATGAACCTGGAATGTAAGTACAACAAAGCTTGGTCCAGCTGTAGCCTGGCAAAGATCCAGACAAACTCCCTTTCCAGCATATGTCCACAGAAAAGCTGAAGAAAAAATTTGTACAAATTTACTGTTCATTGTCTGACACCCGTTACAGTAGTGCCTTTTGGCAATATCCTCATTGAGATCAGCTAACTAAACATAGATGAGTAAACTTTCAGTTATGTTACATAATCACAATGAAAACTGAATGGTGGGATGTATTAATTTCTAGTGTTACTGCCTTGCCTGACCATAAAGTAAATCTCCTTATATGGGAGCCACAATCAGGAATAAAGCGAGAGGTGGCAGGAAATAAACACACAAGTGCTTCTTGTCACATTTATACATACATTATAGGGTATTGGCAAGGTATCCCAAAGTATTCAAAACTGATAATTTAGAGACTTATTTCAACGTGCAAAGGGACAACTGCTTTGATTTGGTGCAAATACTGGGCTGCAAAAGGAATACTTATCAACTTGGTTGAAAACGTAAAATGGGTGAGGTACCATGACATTTGTTTATTTGTGATGGTTAGCTGACTAAACTATCAATTTTGAATGCTTTAGGATATCTGTGCCAGTGACCTTTGATGTATATACTAGCATGATAATGTTAATGAATGCTGAAGTATATCAGAATAATTTTGTTGCCTCATCTCCTGCATTGTTTATCCCTCCATTTATTTTTGAACCATAGAAACAAATCTCAAGCCATTTCAGCTATCACTAGCAAATTTAAAGTCGTGCTGCTTAAGGGAGATTTTGTGTGTTGGAAATTTTCAAAACTCTCTTATCCACTATTGGTACGTCAGCGTATGTGCAAACATAGTGTGCCATTGCATCGTAATCAGGGGTTGTGCATGACATTCATGATATCTCTCAACCTCAGGTTCAGTTATCAATGACCGAGAAACAAATTTCCCCTGAGGAAGGAGGCAAAAATAGTACAGGAAGACATTCCATTGCTTATGAGCATTCCCTTTCTGTCAAATTAGACAGAACCATTGCTAGAATCATATCAGTATTCCCTGCTTCATCCCAAAGGAATGGAGAAACTTAAGTGGAATAAAAAAACATGGAAAAGTGTTAGAATGTATTACAAGATCACTTCATATCACTAATATCTAAACTTATCTCTTGAACACCAGTATAAATAAATGAAACCAACTTAATAGCACATTTTATCCTTAGATTACTTAGTGTGGAAACAGGCTCTTCGGCCCAACAAGTCCACACCGACCCGCTGAAGCGCAACTCACCCATTCCCCTATATTTACTCCTTTACCTAACACTATGGGCAATTTAGCATGGTCAATTCACCTGACCTGCACATCTTTGAACTGTGGGAGGAAACCGGAGCACCCGGAGGAAACCCACGCAGACACAGGGAGAATGTGCAAACTCCACACAGTCAGTTGCCTGAGTCGGGAATTGAACCCGGGTCTCTGGCGCTGTGAGGCAGCAGTGCTAACCACTGTGTCACCGTGCCGCCCACTGCTCCTGTTCTAGTATAGTCAGTTTTTGAGTGCAAAGCCTGGTGACTTCCAAAAAGACCACCTGCTAATTTGCTATTTCACTTTTTCAACTATTTTCCACATGTATCTTACCTCCAAATAATTTGCAATCTTTAGAGGTCTGCATTGGTAGACACTCTGGGCATTTTTACTTAAAATTGCATTCAGAATTTCTCGTAAATCTGATATACCATAGAAAGGTAAACACCTGGTCATTTCTTGGATTTCCAAATGATGCTCTGCTGTTGAAGCACCTATCCACGAAAGAGAGCAAGAACAATTCTAGATTTAACAAATTGTATTCTTTTAAAGTATTTTGTAAGTATTTTGTATTACATGCAACTAAATAAGTGAATACATTTTAAAAAACGATTACTAAAAAATTAAAATTTAAACACAGTACTAACTTAAACTTTCCTTCGGCACCACTATGAACTGACAAATACAAATGAGCTCTGTTTTGAAATTGAAGTGCTATAGCTATTTCAGCTTAAGTTAACTACAGCTGCAAATCTTTGCAAGGTTTATCAAAAGTTGCCTCAGGCCCTGACTTTCTCCTTGTGTTAACAATTCCCACATGGCCTGAGTGACATTTGGCAACCTCTCAGGGATGGCAATACTAAGCAGATTTAAACAAGGCAGTGTGTCTTTCCCCAAGAAAAGGAATCCGTTGTCAAATATGTTTAATAACAAATTTCATCCAGGGTCAGTGCCTGCATCACCCTGCACAAGGAGCAAGCCCCAGTGGAATGTGTGAGTGACGTATTGCTGAATTGCACATATATGTTAGAAGATCTTCCTGGCAGGGACTCTGAAAAACCATCAGCTCAGCAAGAGGAAAATAAATCTTCACATGGTGACCTTTTTTTGGAAATAATCATTCTGTTTTAAACAATCTCAAGTGGAAATGTTCTCTGGCTCCATCCACTGAGAACATACTTCCATAACTAAGGTTTATATTAGGTAACAAACTTTTCTTTTTCAACTATGTTTTATCTTTCACTGAAAGACTCTTTGGATTTTTGAGTTTTATAATAAACCCAAAAGCATTTGTTAAAAAAGGTATATTGTTCAATATCAAAAGAGGAGTTCAACCAACTTCTCTTCTTTTAAATTTATTTCAGGATGGAAATTGGCAAAGACAAAAGTCAATTCAGGTGATAATTTTCTCACTCATTTTAGTACACATGGCTTAAATAACTTTCTCCCATTATTCTCTCTTCTTAATAGTAACCCCTTTAGTAAACAGAGATGATACAATCCAATGTGAGAACATCACCAACATATGCATCAATTATGTTCCATTTCATTCCACAGTTAAATAGTTCCTCTGACCCTTTTATCTCATGTTGAAAACTTGTTTGCATTAACTTAGGCAATCAATTTAAATTTTAATTGAGCTGATTTGAAAGTTCAGAGGTTTGAGTAAAGCTATGTTGACTGACTAAATTAAAGCTCTAAATAACAAATTAATGAAAGCAATGCAAGTTGAGAATTTACATTGTGCCCATGATGTAGACAATGTTACAAATTATTATGGAGACAAATGTTTGCTGTATAACAGCAAGTTTCGTCTTTTGGTGATTTGTGTATACCCTGTCAGGTATTTTACTGAACTTTGCTTAAAACATCAACTTCAAAATTGTTTAAGATCACTAAATATATTTTCCAAAAATCTTAAATATGGTACATAGATTATGCCAAAAATGAGAAAACTGACAAGCTTTCAACATTAAACATTTGTTAGTGGGAGATTAATGCATTACAAGTTTCCATAAATGGAAATGTTTGTGCTTGTGCCAAAGGCCAAAATTCAACTTTTTCCCCCAGGTGCACAGCTTTGGTTTGATGTGCTGTCACTGCAAATCTGTTGCAAAGGTTAGACCCCTAAAATTTTTTCCATGTGAGGAAGGTGTGCCTGCAAAAAAACTGATGCTCTTTTTTGCACTGACCAGTTACTGACACAGCAATTCTGTCAGAATAATTTATTGCTATTATTGGGTAGAATGCCTTATCTCTGACACATTTTGTATGTTTTATGGATGATTATGTAAAGTATAGATTGCTGGTGACCCAAAAACTGCATTTACCAGCAAAAAGGTCATGACAAAGAGTGCCTTTACACCTCATAGCTCGTTTTAGTACATATGGATTAAATATAGTTTAATAGGCTAAAGTAACCTTCCAGTTCTTACCAGCTGGTGAAAAATACACAAAAGTTTGGGTTATAATGGAAATAACCAAAAAAATGAAACCTACCTTTAGCAGCCTTCTGACAACTTGTAGATGAAGTACTTACAGACAGCATTAATGGATTTTAACGTTTAAATATTGCACTCCCATACTACCTGAGATTCTTTATTTCAATCAAATCTTGTAGATATGAGTTGCTTAAATCCAACAAATATCAGACTAGACACCTCACTGCAGTCACATATGTCAAATAAATGTACTGCAAGAGAAATGACTTCAAGCTCTCTCCAAATGATTTTAGAAACATCTATTTCACTTCTCTGAACAAAAGTAAATCTTTGGATAAAACACACAAATTGGCCAACGATTTGAAAAGCCTCCAGCTGATTTAAAATGGATGCACTGCACATGTAATTCCAGAAATAATCAAAATAGCTTGAAATAAGTAAACCTACTTTCTTGACGTTATTAGAATATTTGATTTATTTTAATAATTACAGCACAGTTAATCTTCGTTCTAACAACATACCTGGTGTTAGTCGTATCTTAAACCCATTACATACAAGTCTAGGATCTGTAAAATAAGTTATCTCAGTCAATGTATTGTATTCCTTTTGCATATTACAGAGACCATCTATGTACTGGGGTCCACCAAGCAGGCTGAAAAACATTAGACAAATGGTTAGTTGTGGCAGTAACTAGCAGTAGAATGCTAAATGCTTAACAACGAATATAATAGTTCGTGTTTCAATCAAATTTCCTAACATCAATTCATGCAATTCTAACCATCTGATTTTAAGCATTTTTAATACATGTAGTTGCACACAACAGGACAAAATGGACATCGAAGGCAAAAATTAAGCCTGGTGAAAATTTACAGTAGAAAATATTTTGAAACTACAGTTAGAATTCAGTGCTGTTTGCATCAATAATCACCAATACTAATGTCTTTCAAAATTCCTTCAGTATAGATGGGTAATATGTGTACTGCATTGTTTTATTGCCTGACAACACTCAAAAAGCTTAAATCAACTAAGCTTGTAATTATTAAGGAAAGCAGGGTTCAAGAGGAATTGCTTAAAATTTTCTTGAGTCTTCTAGATCATGCATATTTGAAGTGAAAAATGGGCATTCAACAGCTATAAAATTGATAAGTAATTATTTTTACAGAAAACTAATATCAAACTTAACAAATATTATAATTTCAAAAGTATGTATAAAAATCCTGAGATGTCATATACTTTAATTACATTAATAATACCTAT
This sequence comes from Chiloscyllium plagiosum, assembly GCF_004010195.1. Taxonomy (NCBI): domain Eukaryota; kingdom Metazoa; phylum Chordata; class Chondrichthyes; order Orectolobiformes; family Hemiscylliidae; genus Chiloscyllium; species Chiloscyllium plagiosum. The sequence goes on along the minus strand of NC_057716.1, from coordinate 1,128,097 downwards.
TAGTTAGAGCTATTGGTGCATCAAGGGCCTCTGTCTGAAATATATGATTCTCCATCAGCCTTTTAAATAGTAGAGCTTCCTCCACCCGAAAAGGATTTAGCAACATCAGCTTCCTTTCAGAGGCAACAATCCATCCATTGTAAGAAGTCAAGCAGTTAATGAGACGAAGTCTTTCAGCACCTGATTCATGGCTTTTGGAAAGTCTTGCAAGCTGTCTTTTTAAATGGTTTAAAGAAAATGGAACATCTACTGTCTTACAAGGTGACTCCAAACTCTTTTTGTTATGGATTTGTGACTGGAAAAGTTTATCCAAAATTTGCTGATTTGAAAGTGGTGTGTTGTGTTTTTGCTTCTTATCAACTTTAATTGTTGGGGCCAATTCTTGTTGATTCTGTTCTTCTCTATGAACATTTTCTTCAATTGCTTTCTTCAGCTGGGAATTGTATCTGTCTAGGTCCTTTGCAGCTTTATCTTCATACCTAAAGAAATATTATTGAAGAATATACAAAGTTACTACAGGAACATTGTGCTGCACATCTTGGGAAACACAGAATTAATTCAGTGATCTGAAATGTGCAGCATACATTGACATTTAGCTGAGCCTGCACCACCAGCAACATATTAGACTCCAAATAGTACTCAGTATAACTGATAAAAAAAAGGGTTTAACAAAATGATTAATAGTGGTTATATTTTAATCAATTGTTTTTTTTTTAAACCATGTGTAAGTTAATCAAATATTATAACAAAATTTTTTTAAACCATGTGTAAGTTAATCAAATATTATAACAAAATTCAGAAAACATTTTAGCTCAAGCTGCTGTTAAAATAAAACCATGGGATACAAGTATCCAATAATTCATATTTGACTTCATATACACTTCCATTAAAAATATCAATCTCAGTTTCACTATACATAAAGGTCTGCACCACCACAGGGAGCATCAACTCCATGTATTGTTAGAAAAAAAAACATATCATTTCAAACATACTGAATTGTATGAAAATATTGAGTCACCTCAGCTCAATTTTCATTGAACATCACGATCCCCTTGACTGAGAAGACACATACAAGAACTACTTGGTGGGAATCCACTCCAATTTTCTCTTCCCCTGTGGCGAGCCAACCTGGATAAATCCTCTGAAGCAGCACAGTTGAGGTCAGGAACATATTACAGGTCAATATTAGAACAAGGGTCATGGTCTCTGGATTGGTGCCAAAGACACGTGCATATTGGTGTAGGTGCAGGCAGAGCAGAGGATTGGCTTGTTTAAAGAGCTGGCAAGGAGAGTCTTCAACTCATGTTCTGTTTTTGGAACCGGAAGAAGCTGTACAGATGTGATGGGCTCCACGTGAGCCACAATGGGACCTTTGGCCTCGTTGAAAGGGGAAATAGGGAGGAACCTTTAAAATTGGGGTTGGGAGAGGAGCAGAGGTACCTATAAGAAACTTCAGTGGTCTAAATGGAAACAAAACAGGGCAGGAGAACTTTGGAAAGAATAAAGCAAGGGAAAACATTTATGGAACATGATTCCAAAAAATTGGTTAAGCATAAAGTGAAAAAGAATCCAATTAAAAAGGAATTTAATTGTCTGTAGAGCAATGTAGTGTCCAGAGTAAAGCAGAAGAGTTAGAAACAATTATACATTCGGAGAAAGCAGACATAGTAGGGAATACCAAGACATGCTTAGTGAAATTTGAGCATGGGAACTAAATATTAAGGGCCGAATATATTTAGAAAAGTAGAAGTAGCTGGATTGCCTAAGGACAGCATTATGGCAGCATGAAAAAGGAATGCAACTATCAGCAAGGTGAAAAGAGAATCCATATGGATAGATGAAATACATTAAAGGATAAATCACACTAAGGAAGATAAAGAAATCTTCAGAAACTCCTGGGAATGAAGTAAAAACCTGGAATAGTAATCTTGGGGAATTTCAACTACTCTGCTGTCGAAGGATCTTTTGTGAATTTGTGTAGTATTATCTACAAGAAGCACTGCAGATGTTCACCAAAGATCCTCAGACAGAACCTTCCAAACCCATGAACACTTTCATGTAGAAGTATAAGGGCAGCAGATACATGGGAACACCACCATGTCCAAGCCATTCACCATCTTTTGGAAATATATCGCCTATATCATTCCTTCACTGTTACTGGGTAAAAATCCTGGAATTCCCTCCCTAAGGGCATTGTGAATCAACCTACAGCACATGAACTGCAGTGGTTCAAAAAAGCAGCTCTCTACCATCTTCTCAAAGGCATGTAGGGATAGGCAATAAACGCTGGCCAGCCAGCATTGCCCATGTCCACGTCAATATAAAAAGAGGTAGATGACAAGAATAAGGAAATGGAGTTCATACAATGTATGGCTCCTTTCTCATCCATTATATAAAAAACCCAACAGGGGAAGACTTGTTATCCATCCTGTGATCTGGAGCAGAGCAGGGAAGGGAAGGAAAGAAAAAGTAGAAGAACACCTGGGCAACAAGGACTATAGAGGAGAAAGTGAGGACTACAGATACTGGAGATCAGAGCTGAAAATGTGTTGCTGGAAAAGCGTAGCAGGTCAGGCAGCATCCAAGGAGCAGGAGAATCGACGTTTCGGGCATGAGCCCTTCTTCAGGATTCCTGAAGAAGGGCTCATGCCCGAAACGTCAATTCTCCTGCTCCTTAGATGCTGCCTGACCTGCTGCGCTTTTCCAGCAACACATTTTCAACAAGGACTATAATACAGTATACTTTGAGATGATGACAGAGAAATATTTACATCTGATGAAAACCATTCTAGATGCAAAGAACAAATCGAACACCAGGAGATAAATAAAGATGTAAGGGAACAATTGAGAATTAGGAAATATCTATCTAGTATATAGGCAGCAGAGGAATGCTTGATGAGAGAATAAGAAGAGATTAGGAATTATGTCAAGTAATTAGTGAGGCAGGGAAAGAACATTAAATAGTAAAATAGTACAAACAGATCAATATAAAAGGAAGACTGGCAATAAGGCTCATTCAGGGATATATGGGATAACATCACAGGGGCAAAATGAAAGAAATATTGAATAATTCTTCTGTTTTGTATTTACCAGTAAGGCAAATAGGTATACATGATATTGATTGATGTGATAAATGCAATTAATATAAAAAAGGGTTGTACTGAAATAAAATAAACAAACTCAAAACAGATAAAACCGTTCGTATGGATGGAGTGAATTTACAGCATTTTAAAGCTAGGGAAGAGATAATACAATTTCTTCATATATTTAATAACTCATTTCAAAAGTAGATAGCAGCAAAGTCCTGGCAGCTAACAGTGTCTCTATTTCAGCAGAGGCACAGAACATGTGCAGGAAATTATTGACAATTCAGCTTACTATTGGTGGTTTAAAAATCAATGAAATCCCTACTAAAGGAGATAGTTTCTAGAAACTAAAAAAAACGAATAATGTGGACTTCAAGAGGTAACTTGCTTCGTCAACCTTACTGGATTGTTTTAAGGAGGTGAGAGAGTAAACAATGGTAAATCAGTAAATGCAACTTATATAGATTTATAAAAGGCCTTTGATAAGATGCCATATAATTATCAAATAAGGTGCAAATGAATTGGGCGTCAACAAAGTAGCATGATTAGAGAGTATCTATAGAAGTTGGATTATTTGCCAGTTTCAGGGAATTCAGAAAATAATTTCTTTATAAGAGTGTTGGGAATAGGAAATTGCTTACCACAGGGAGTGGTTGAAATGAGTGATTGCCTGAATCTCCAAGCAGTGACAAAGATTAATCTGACTCAGGGCCGCTACATATTTCTTTTAGAATCTTCCAATACCAGTTTAAAAGAACTGCACAGCAGAGCAATGAAAAGGGAATTTAATTGAGTGGAACAGAGTCAGGAGAAACAGAACATGCCTCTTTTGCTGCACTAGTTTTCATATTCTATTTGGCAAATTTAGAAGCCCAGTCTTTGAGTGTGGATCAGTGAATGGGTGAGAAGAAAAATAGATGAGTGGGTGAGGTGGCAAAGTGTGTGTTAGAACTGGTTTGGAGTAGCTTGTTGGGATGTAGCAGTATGGTTGTGTTGGGGTGAAAGTCACTGTTGGGCCAAGTGATATTTGGTTAGGGGACAAGGAACTATTTAAAGTCAAGCTGGGGGTTAGTTAAGTGAGTTGCTTTATGGAATTACGCAAGTGTCAGACCAGATTTTAAAAACTCTAACATTTCCTGGGTAACTATCAAGTTAAGTTGAGCAGGTCTGCCCCAAATCACTTCATATTAGGTCAGAGTCAAAAACATTTGAGCTGGGTCCCAGGAGGTGGGGGAATTGCCCATTAGAAGTTTAAACTTCCTAGGTTATTCTCACGTGGATCTATACATCAAGACTTCTACAGGGTCCGACATGCATCTTCTGTCATAGATTGACAAACAGGAGACTAGAGGATCTGGGCTAGTCTAGATGCAGTGAAGGAGAAGCTAGGAAAGAGAGAATAGAGAGTAACAATGGTAGATTTAGATGAGGCAAGAGAGGAAAAGGCATGAATAAAGAAGAAATACCAGCATAAATTGTTTCGGTCAAATGCCCTGTGTCTCTGCTGTATATATTATTTTATCCTTCATATTTGTAAACTTTCCAAGCAGCTATTTCTCAATATTAAAATATGGCATGAAGACCATTACCTAGATATTGTAGTACATATAACTCATTCTACAAATAGAGGATCAATCACTAAAAAATGCCCACATTCATTTTAAAATGATACAGCACATAGAACCAATGCTTTCTAATGCAGAAGTACTGAAAATAAACATTTTATTACAATACAGTGATGAGGTGAGATTAATTAAGCAGACTAGAAATATTGTCAGTGGAAGGCCAGTTATGTTAAAAAAAGTGGTAGTTTTAGTCAGCGGCTCTGAAAATGAGCATAAAAATCCAGCACTATTGATAATCATCCCTAGGATTCATGCAGAAAAAATGCTCTAAAATGTTTAATGAACCCTCCTACTGGGATCAGCATCAAAGCCAATTCAATTTCAACCTATCACATATGCCAAAAGTTAGCTAATTTTGTCAAGTTTTGTCAACTAGTTAGCTAGTTTTTTGTATCTCAATTTTGAATGGAATCAGAATTTTTAAATGAAAAACAGAAAAAAAAGTTATCAATTTAAAGTAATTTGAATATAAATTCATCTTCAAATAACATTACAACATTTTTATATTACTTACAGTGCAAGATGAAAAGGAAAATCAAATGTATGGAGCTAGCCTTTCCACATTGGCTATTATTGAGTATATCTATTTCGCCAATGACTTTAATAGCTATTTTAATTATTTTAAAATAATTATATTTGAAGTCACCTCTTCTGCGGAATTCCCTCATATAGGAATTCTCTTTTAACACATGACGAAATTTCAGTTCTCACTGTAAACTAAACAAATGGTTTCAAATTATAACTGCTTATGCTCATTGGAAGAAGAGAGGAATAGGAAGCAGCTACTTATGCTAATATAGCACATTAACATAGACAAAATATGTGCCAAAGCTTCACTGAAGCAAAATCAGAAATGAACAGAGGTGCTTGGCAAATTGCTTCTCCCATAAGCCAGGTTGATTAGAAAATGAGCCCTCAAGTGATAATGTACATGCTAGGGAAACTCAAATTTAAGGTACAGGTAGTTCGTGAACTCATTTTTAGTTAGTGATCTATAAATGTAACTGGAAAAATATTTTTCAGGTTTATTTTTAATAAGCTACAAAATATTCACTTTCAAGTAATTTTAAACAATATTTTATTAAGAGCTGTTTATCATTCCGTGTTTACAATTATAGGCATGAATTTAGGTAATTTTCATTAGCCTTCCATACTAAGCATTGAAACTCTCCAGTCATTAGACTGAACCTGCAAAGATCAGTTGCAAAAAATCCACAGAAACAGGCTAATGATGTTAGCACCTGGACTTCATTAACCTACCATAAAACTTAGCACCTATATTGTAACTTTAAAAAAATATTACAACACAGTTACATGCCAAATTTAATTGTAAGAAATTATCTCTCCTATTAAGGAAATATATTTTAGAGTGTAGTACAATTTACTGTTTCCTGTTAAGTACTGAGAGATAATCACTTTTCATCTGAACATTCAAAGTCAATTATGTGCAGGTAAAGTTAAATATTTTAAAAAAGAGATTTTTTTCTTCAACAGTTGTAACTAATTATGATTTACCCAACTCACATATGGTACCTTTATTCAGTTCAAACTATTGAATCTAAGTGGGGTCTTGGGACAAGCAATAAATCATATCCAACAAGAAGTGGAGAGACTGCTTCAACTATAACTGTTGAGATAGAAACCATCTGCTACCTGTACAGCTGGAGGGGAAAAATCACTTCAACAGAAATTTAATCCTTTAACAGAGTTACAGCTTTGACCTGACCACTGAGTTATGTACTGTTACCAATTAAAAACTCTGCTTCATATTGGATTATGCAAGTCTTTGGTGTGGTCACCTCTAGGCTTTATACTAATTATCCCCAATCCTCATTCATTTCCCTCCACAAGAGGTGCAGCTAAAGACATGACAGACTCCGCTACAGTTGCCATGACAGGCAAACAGTTGATGCTATAGGATTCATTAGGTAAGATTCCGCTAAGTGTCTGAATCAAAGAACCAGTAATTTTGCTATGTAGTCAAATTATCTATATGTTCTGCTCAACAGTTCAAAGAACACAAATTGCACAGTTTGATATGATACGTGATAGCTTGCTGAACAAAGAAAATATTTCAAGAAGGAAGAGAAAAAAAAATTGGAGCAGAAGTCAGAACAGAGTGAAAAAAACAGCTCTGATAGCTCAATGGGTAAAAGACCTTTTAAGAAAGAAAATGTTCATATAGACAACAGGCAAGACCAGGGTGGACTTTGCTGCAATGTGAACAAACTTAGCATTTATTGGTGGTGAGGAGGGTTTGGAATCATTCTAGTATACATAAATAGTTTGCTTTTCTCCTAATCCAGAATATATCCCAATCACAACAGTCAAGAGAATGGATCCCATCTTTGGAAAAAAAATGATTGCATAAGATGTGCAAACAAATAGGATAGAATCTTCTCATCCAGTGAATGATGTAAGCATTGGTGTGAAAGTTAAGAGAATCATGAGATTGATAGTTATGATATTCCCAGCATCAAGAGCAAAACATCCCAGTTTCCAACTAAGTTTTGAATGGAAAAACAAGATTCTCATAAGAGGCCTATTTTCATGTATTAAAATTATATTTTAAAATATGTTTAACTCATTGTTTTAATTGTATGAAAATCCCCATTATTATATAACCTCATCTCATTGATATGCCAGCTTCTCATTCTCCACCTGCCACCTATAAACTAGACAGCAACAATTCCCAACATGAAGGTCATAGTGCTAACACAAATACCTTTGGTTTTCCCATCTTGGAAACCAGGCACCAAAATCTCAGGACAAGCTCCAGGAATTGCACGCAGACTTCCAGGTCAATGTCGGTGAAGTAGAATGCTAATTTTGCTACGTACAAGATATCTGAGTAATTTATAGGAACTGTGCAGGGCAGCTGCAGATTGCTAGTGCTTGACTGGGTGCATAGATGGATTTCAAAGATGATATCAATGCCTGGAATCCCAGAATGTCCCTGCAGCCAGTACCTTCACCTGTGCTCAGAGAAAGTGACAAGAGAGCCCCATTGGAATGTGGTACATAGGCAAGGAAGCAAGTTTTGGTAGAAAATATGAGATAGCTTAATAGGGCTCATGGAATGAAACTCTCCATGAAATTTGCCAAAATTAACACAGCCAACGTCTAGTAAAATTCAACTCTCAGATTTTTCAAGTCACACAATTTGGTTCAGATATTAGAAAAAATGCACATCCAATCTCTAACATGAAACTGTATAAATTCTATGATTTGGAGGTGCCAGTGTTGGACTGGGGTGTTCAAAGTTAAAAATCACACAACACCAGGTTATAGTCCAACAGGTTTATTTGGAAGCACTAACTTTCAGAGCGCTGCTCCTTCATCAGGTGGTTATGGAGTATAAGATCGTAGGAGACACAGAATTTATAGCAAAAGTTTACAGTGTGATGTAACAAATTATATATTGAAAAAGACCTGATGAAGGAACAGCGCTTTGAAAGCTAGTGCTTCCAAGTAAACCTGGTGGACACAACCTGGTGTTGTAAGATTTTTAAATTTTGTATAAATTCTATGGAGCCAATAATGAGACCAAATTTTTAAACTGAGTAAATAAAAGTTAGTTTACTTCAAAACTGAATGACCGATGAGTTAGAGTTATGTCATATGTTGCAGGAGGGAGGGCTTTGGATTCCTGGATAATTAGAGCTCTTTCTGGGTTGGTGAGATCTTTACAAACAAGGCCGTCTTCGCCTGAACCAGAGGGGTACCAATATCCTGGGGCAGAAATTTGCTAATGCTCTTCGGGTGGGTTTAAGCTAATTCAGCAGGGGGATGGGAACCGAAATTGTAGTTCAAGTATACAGGAGGTTAGAGTAGTGAGGTCAGAACTAAAGGTTTCAAGGTCTCAAGAAGGCACCGGCAAGCAAGATGTTGGTTTGAGGTATGTCTACTTCAACTCCAGGAGCATTCGGAATAAGGTGAGTGAACTTGCAGCATGGGTTAGTACCTGGGATTTCAATATTATGGCCATTTCAGAGACATGAGTAGAGCAGGGACAGGAATGGTTATTGCAGGTTCTGGGATTTAGATGCTTCAGTAAGAACAGACAAAATGCTAAAAGAGGGTGTGGTGTGGCATTGTTAGTCAACGACAGAATTATGGTTGCAGAAAGGGCTTCTGAGGACTGGTCTACTGAGGTTAGAAACAGGAAAGGAGGTTACCCTGTTGGGAATTTTCTATAGGCCTCTGAATAGTTCCAGAGAGGATAGAATAGCAAAGATGATCCTCGATAGGAGCAAGACTGACACGTTAGTTGTTATAAGGGGGTCTTTAACTTTCTAAATATTGACTAAGAATACTATAGTTCAAGTACTTTAGATGGGTCAGTTTTTGTCCAATGTGTCCAGGAAGGTTTCCTGACACAGTATGCAGACAAAGGACGAGGCCACACAACATTTGGTACTGGATAATGCACCCGGCCAGGTTTTAAATTTGGAGGTAGGTGAGCACTTTGGTGATAGTGATCACAATTCAGTTATGTTTACTGGTCTGAGGATTCTGGTAATCCAAGATGGAGGACGGGAAAAGTTTCTGGCTGTAACAGCTGCTCCTTTTTTGAGGTATTTTAGGTGTTGGAGGTGATTTCCTCGAATTGCAGGAGCAGCAATTACTGTTTCATATGCTGTTGCATTGTTTTGGAACTTTGGAAAAAAAAAGTCAAAACAACAGGAGTTTTAAAAGGGAGAAGAACAGACAAAGGAAGCACATGGTGAGGTCATTCCAGGACACAGAGAGAGAGAGAGAGAGAGAGAGAGAGAGAACCTGCACAGTTACTGCCTTTGAAGTTTGAATTAGTGTATCGCTGGACATTGGAGTGCATCTGGGAAAATGATCAAACAGTAAAATTCATAACTGATCTTGGAGGAATTGTTGGGCAAAGTTCACAGCACAGATAAGTTAATCGTTGTTTTAAGTGTGGCCTACAGAGAATCTGCAGTAGTGAGTACAGTAGGTTCTTTCTTGATTATATGTTTTTGGAGATATGTCTCTTAATTAAACTTAAAATATAAACCATAACTATTAATTTAATCTGGGGCAGTGTTTGTAGAGGAATAAGACGGTGTTATTTTCTGGGTCTGTAGATTGTGAAGGAGCAAAAATGGCCTTTAATAGAGTGATATGTACTTCTTGTCAGATGTGGGAGTTTAAAGAGAGTTTATGGGTTACAGCGGATTATATCTGCCATAAATACTGCTGGCTGCGAATCTTATCGGATCGAATTGATCAGTTGGAGAGACAGTTAGAAGCAATGAGGAATTTGCAACAGCATGTGATGGATGGCAGTTATAGGGGGGGGGGGGGGGGAAGTTTCAGATACAGTCACATAGATGAGTTAACTCTAGGTAAGGTAGGAGAGGTAGGCAACTAGTGCAGGAGTGTTTTGTGGATATACCCATTTCAAACAGATATGCTGTTTTGGAAGGGGGTGATGGATTCTCAGGGGAACGTCACATGAACAACCAAGTTTCTGGTATGGAGTCTGGCTCTAATGCAACGAGGGGTATGTCGGGTTCCAAGAGATCAATTGTGTTAGGGCATTCTCCAGTTCGAGGTACAGACAGATGTTTCTGTGGCCAGCAGCGAAAAAGCAGAATGGTATGTTGTTTCCCTGGTGCCAGGATCAAGAAAGTCCTATTTCAAACCATCACAACAATTTGTACTGTGGGAGAAAAAGAGTGCTAACTGGTTGGCAGATTGGTTCTGATTGGTCAAGGTGTTGCCAAGGAGAAAGCAACAGGGAACCATTGGCTTCCCAAATTTCCAGGCAATTCAAATTATAGGATACTTGAACATATTCCTTTCATTTACAGATCTTGCTTTATGGCATGTGTTGCTTCTAGCAAGAATAAATAATCCATAGGTATGAACTTGACTGATGATCTTAATTTGATTGTTCTTTCAGCTATTAGGATTGTTAAGCAAGTGCTGCCCACTCTATGCATCATATCTAACAGCAGATATTTTATTTTGTGTTTTACAAGAGCAGCTAGCATTATTATTGATGGAAGTACTTTGAAATTTCTCCAGTTCCTGTACAATGGCCATGGGAGATTGGAAGGCTGGCATGGGACACTGCAATGCTGGTTTGCTAAAGTAACAGTAGCCTATATCAGTACTACATGGGATTAATGAATCAAGGTAAAAATTCCAAACATTTCCAAATTGGTGATTATTCTCAGAACGTGGACTACATCATCAAAGTTGCAGTTTTGTTACCTACACCAAGATGTCAGGACAAATGCTTGTTCCAAAGTTAGATTAAATAAAGTGCAGAATTTTACTTTATCTGAAATCCTTTTTTGAGAGAGTTATTATGGCACACAAAGTCATATGGTCTATTGAATACATGCTCATTCTCTGAAAAGCAATCTAGTTTGTCCCAATCCCCTAATCAATGACTGTGCAAGTTTATTTCCAAGTATCTATCCACTTACTTTTTGAAATTGTTCACCATCTTCACTTACATCATCCTCATAGGCAATAGGTTCTTGGTCACTATTATTTGGAGGGTAAAAATGTCTTCTTTACCTCCCTGCAACTCTTGCTCTAAATTTTTAACTGCTCCCCTAAGTCATTGCATGAGCTAACGAGAAAGCTTTTCATTATTCACCTCATCTGAACATATCACATTATGTAAACCTCTATACAATTTCTCCTCAATGTCCTTTGCTCAAAGGACAAAAACATTCTCCAACCTAACCTTCGAGCTAAAATTCCTCATTCTTGGAAAAACTATCACACCATTCTCTCAAGGACCTTCACAGCCTTCCAAAAATGGGTTAAGTCGCTACTCTACTTGTGCCCTAACCTGAGCTTTATATAAAGATTCTGCATATTTTCATTGTTTTTGTATTTAATATCTCTATTTATGAAGCCCAACATCCTATTTACTAATTACACTCTTGACATGTCCCTCCAAAGATCAATGCAAATGAATCCCTGTGGTCCTCTATCCTGCATACACATTGGAACTATGCCATCAAGTCTACATTGCCTTTCCTATCCCTTCTATGAAATCGTATTATTGCGATATCCACCTGCCATCTCTCTGCCCATTTTACTAATCTATGTCATGTTACAGTTAATTGATATCACAGTTGATATCTCCATGTTTGATATTAACAGCAAATTATGAAATTTGACTTTTAATCAAACATCCAAATCATTTACATATATCAAATAAAAGTAGTGGTCCTAGGAATGACCATTTGTAAACACCACTGCCTACCTGCCCCCATCTGAAAACAATAATAATTTCCCTGTTGTTTTCTATCCTTAAGCCAATTTTCTTGAAAGCTGACTTTGACTCTCCTATTCCATGATTCTCAATGTTAATGATCAATCTTTTATGAGATACTCTGCCAAATACTTTCTTAAAATCCAAATAAACAACACCCATAAATTTTGAACATCAATTTTCTCTATTATTTCATCAAAAACTTTCAATTAAATTAGTCAAGCATGATCTGCCCTATAGAAATCTGTCCTGGCTCTACTTAATTCATTCAAACCTTTCCAATTACCTGTTGATTATTTTTTCTACCTGTGTGTTGTTTTCAAATTCTTATTCACCAACTTAGAAGAGATGTCCTTCCACTCTTTCTTCAATAGGGATTTCACATTTGCACTCGCTAATCCTCTGGCACCTCTCCCTACACACCCAGGGAAGGGTGGAATACAATGGTAAGTTCTGCCATTAATTCTACTCCCAGTTCCTTTAGTAACCCAAGATTCCAAGGATCTGGCCCATGTGACTTATCTAATCTAAGCCAGCCTGTATATCAATTTCCATCTTATTCATTACCGATACTGTCTCCAATTCTATCAATACTTCGTCAACTTCCCCCTCCTCAGTGAACACTGATATAAAGTGCTGTTAAATATTCTTCTTTGTCCCTAATAGAACATTCTACACCCAACCCAGCCTCTTAATATCCACTTATTACTTAAATGCTGGTAGAAGATTTTTAGTTCCTTTCTATACTAATTACTATTCTATTCTCATGTTTACTCCTTGCCAATCTTACTTCCCTCTTAACTTCTTCCCTCAATGTATTGCAATTGGCCTGGTTCTCTCTTGAAGAATTCATCTGCATCATACCCTTTTTGTGTTTTGCCATATCTCCCATCTCCCTTTTCATCTAAGGAGCTCGGACTTTGGTTTCCTTACTTTTATCTTTTTATGAAATACACCTTTCTGCACTTGAAACATTGCCTCCTTAAACATCACTCACCATTCAACTGGTTTTCCTGTCAAGCTTTAGTTCCATCTTACACTGGTAGATGTCCTCTCATCCCACTGAAGTTAGTTTCTCTTCCAACTTAGGTTGTTCCTTACATCAATTTAAACATTTTGGTGCAATGATAATTTTTACCTAATTATTATCTCAAAAACAACTGATCCATTTGGCAACATGTTTGACTTTGGTTTCCTTACTTTTGTGTTAATTGCTGTTCTATTCTCATGTTCACTCCTTTCCAGTCTTACTTCCCTCTTAACTTCTCCTCTCAATGTATTGCATTTGGCCTTGTTCTCTCTTGAAGAATTAATCTGACATGCACCATACCCTTTTTGTATTTCATCATATCTTCCATCTCCCTTTTCTACAAGATGGCTTTCCTACAGCATAGTGGAAAAAAAACGGACAAAAAATCTGCCTTATAGAGTAGTGTTTAGATTGTATTTCCACAAAAAATATTTTGTGATTTGTGTAACTTTTATCCAAATAACTAAAATTAATTTTAACTACCCAGTGATCAGTTGTGTGCACATTTTATACTTATCCTTTGTCTCAAATTCTTCTTCTGTAAAGTAGCAACCATTGTGCCAGGCAGAAAGTCAGATGGAAATGAAAATCAAACAGCGTATGACATTAGGACAACAGCATAAAGACCATCAAACTGAAGGTTTATGATTACAACCAAGTTTTTTGCATCATCCAATGTAACAGGGATTGTAACATTTGGAAAATACGGGAGTGTATTATAAGATAATGTGCTGTGTTTTTAATTACAATCAATTACAGCACCCATAATGTATTATTTTGTGTTTGTAAAGAATTCATCACATTTAACCATTTTTAAATAAAATGTACATCTGCATGGGTTAAGTAAATACATTCACAAGCCACATGGATGAAAGCCATCTAGTGGAACATAACAGTAGTGCAAACTTTTGACATTCACCATCACATAAACATCGATCTTATCTAGTTCCAATTAATCCAACAATCAGAAATTTATGCATGGGTTTGAGATACTAGCAGATATCCAATATAATGTTTCAAAAACCATGACTGTGTCAAAAAGGGAGTACACTTTTTCTGTACATAGATCAATTATTTTTTGCACAGAAATTCCTCATGATTCTTTAAATTTGTTTTTTTAACTATACAGTGCTGAACTACAGCCTTTCTCAATTCATACAAAAATAGAGCTGCAACAGCGTTTTAAAATCTGACTCTAAACAGCAACAGAATCAAGATTAGAATGGTGCTGGAAAAGCACAGCAGGTCAGGCAGCATCCGAGGAGCAGGAAAATTGACGTTTTGGGCAAAAGCCCTTCATCAGTTCCTGCTCGAAACACTGATTTTCCTGCTCCTCGGATGCTGTGCTTTTCCAGCACCACTCTAATCTAGACTCTGATCTCCAGCATCTGCAGTCCTCACTTGCGTCTAAATAGCAACACTCTAATACACATTTGCCATTGTACAATATGGAATTGTACACGAGCAGACAAGACCAAGATCTTAGACCAAGAGAGATGACCAAGATTTTAGATGAAATGGAATTAGAGGACAGTAAATAGTCCATGCTGCAAAAACACAATTTAATCTGCATTTTAAAGTAGTACATATATTCCATCTTTATATTTGACTTAATGTTATTTATAGGTTAATGGCTACGATTCTGGAAACACTGGTAACAGAGGTACAGATTTAAAGTAAAACGCTAAATGTTGTAAATCTTTAGAAAATACAGAAGGAGCTTGACATACTTAGCAGGTCTGGCAGCACCCATAGAGAGAAACAAGTTAATGCTTCAGCCTAATGACACTCCACCAGAACTGAGTAAATAAGATCGGAGGTGTGACAAGTGGAAGAAAATGTATTTTGGTGAAAGGCAGTAGGGATTAAATACTAAAGGGACAATGATGAAAAGCAAAAAGAGATGTTAATGGGATAATAAAGAAACAAAAGATGCATTTTTAAAAAGCATAAATAGGATTAGCAGCTACATAACTAACAGAAATAAATTTGTGTACAGAGGTTATGTACTGCAATTGTTGAACCCACTGTTCAGCCTGGAAAGCTGTAAAGTGCCGAAATGAAAGACCAACTCTTGTTCTGAGCTTACGTTGAGCATTATTAGAACTGTGTAGAAGAGAGTCGAAGTAAAGAAGGCCAAGAATTAAAATGTTAGGCTGTCATATTTATGGACTGAACAGAGGTGCTCTACAAAAGCATCTCCTAATGTGATTTCCCCAGTATGTAGGAGACTGTGTTTAGAGCAGTGTACTAAATAGACTAAAGTCCATGTAAATCAATATTTCATTTGGAATGAGTTTTCAAGGCCAAAGAAGAGAAGGAAGTAGAGGTATTACATCTCTTGCTTGAGAGGTTTCTATGGGATGGCAAGAGGTTGTTGAGGAGTGAGCCAAGGAACAATCCCTTCAAATTGCTAAAAGGCAAGGGGTAGATGTGAACATAATAAGACAATATTTTTAAGCATAAAAATCAAAGCTGAAACCCCAGCACAATACTGAAGGAGGCACCATTTTAGAGATCAGATTTTAAGGTGAAACCCAGCTGTCCTCTCAGGTGGACACTGCAGAATTCCCACCTTCTTCTATTGCAGAGCCATGGGATATATCTGCTTGGCCAAGGTGAGGATTCAGCAACAGTTATTTCACTCAATGTCAAGGGATGCCAATTAATATCTTGTTATGACTCTATCATTAAAATAGTTGTTTTCTTTCTCTTTATTACTGTTTTCAAGAACAAAGGAGATATTCTCATCAAGTTACTTTGATAAAACTCAAAAATGACTTCACTATTCGAACAAATTTATGCTTTAAACATGTAGCAGAACTGGTTATCAACTTAATTACCATGTAGTAATGAACCATACACTCCTTAATCCCAAACAACCACATTCATGAAAGGTACAGACAGAGAGAGGTAGGGGGAAGAGAAAGAGAGAGACAGCATTGCTTGGTTGCAAGCCCTTCCATAATTAAACAACTCTCAAGTTGATGGCACACAGAAAACAAAAGTTCAAAGGCTGTTGCTAGGCAACCCTCAGTGCTAGGTTCCTTCCAAGATCCAATCTGTCCAGCAAGCATAGACCATTGAATATTGTTTTATTCTATTATCACTCTTTTAAAACCTTTTCTCCCAAAGTAATTTGATCTTTTTTGTAAACAGTAGACAATTCCCAGTTTTTCAGAGGGTTGAGTTCCGAAAATTCACTTTCCAAATTCTTTGCAAACCAAAAATTGTTCAAATCTTCAATGTTCTAATTCTCACTCTCTGCAAATATAAATATGTTCTCAGTACTCACTCTTGTTAAAGATGGTCAATGGCTCATCAGTTACTTGCCACTTCTAGGCCTAAGCCTCGATATTAGCTAGGCCTTGTTGCAGACATTATCTATTTTTGATCTTATGAAATAGGAAAGGTCACTGATGAAGCACAAGATGTTGGCTGTGTCTACACTGGTGTCCTGAGAAACTCTTGCAGCATTACCCTGCAACCATGATTTGGAGATGCAAGTGTTGGACTGGGGTGTACAAAGTTAAAAATTACACAACACCAGGTTATAGTCCAACAGATTTAATTGGAAGTATGAGCTTTCGGAGCGCTGTTCCTTCATCAGATGGTTGTGGAGTACACAATTGTAAGACGCAGAATTTATAGCAGAAGTTTAGTGTGATGTAACTGAAATTATACCATTAAAAAATACCTTGATTGTTTGTTAAGTCTCTCATCTGTTAGAATGACCGTGTTAGTTTCACTTCTTTCATATGTAAATCACAAAACTTTTTAAAAAAGTTACATTCTCAGGTTAACTTTAACAATTGGTGTCAGCCCAGATAATGTGTTAAAGGTGTTAGCCACCTGTGTGCTGTTTTCTGTGTTTAGACTCATTTCAATTTAAAAAAAAGAGTTAACTGAGTCTTACATGGATTCATGCAGTTTTTGAGCAAAGTATAGTGTAACTCTGCAAATACAAATTCACCCCTCAAACGTATATGTGTATGTGTGCGCGTGCGTCTGTGTCTGGGATGGGGGATTGTGAGTGTCTGTGAGAGAGAGTGTGTGTGAGTGTAAAGGGGTCTAAGTCTGTGAGAGGGTGCATGTGAGAGTGTGGGTCTGTAGGAGTGTGTGTGAGTGTCTGTGTGTGTGTGTGTAGGAGTGCACGTGTGTGTAGGAGTGTCTGTGTGTGTGCATAGTGCAATGGTGGTCACCCAAGTTCCCGATTGAGGCCCTCCCTATGGGTACCAATCTTAGCTATCAGCCTCTACTCGGCCACTTTTTGCTGCTGCCTGTCCCGAAGTCCGCCTTGGAGGATGGTAACCTGAAGGTCCAAGTCGAATGTCCTGGACCTCTGAAGTGTTCTCCAACTGGGAGGGAACTCCTGTCTGTTGATTGTTGTGCGGTGCCCATTCATCTGCTGCCGTAGCCTCTGCTCGGTTTCACACCATACCTCAGGGCATCCTTGCCTGCAGCATATGAGATAGACAATATTGGCTGGGTAGCATGAGTACCTGTCACAGACATGGTGGAAGGTGATTCACGCGTAATGGTGGTATCCATGTCCACCCTCTGACACGTCTTGCAGCTCCTAAAGTGACAGGGTTGTATGGAGTTGTCCTGAAAGTTGGGCAGTTTGCTACTAACAATGATCTGTTTGAGATTTGGCGGTTGTTTAAAGGCGAGCAGTGGAGGAGGTCTTGGCGAGGTGCTCATCCTCATTGATAATGTGTTGCAGGCTGCGAAGAACATGGCGTGGTATTTCAGCTCCTGGGAAGTACTGGGCAACGAAGGGTATCCTGTCGGTTGCAGCACATGTTTGTCTCTTGAGGAGGTCATTACAATTCCTTGCTATGGTATGTGGGAACTGGCGGTCGACGAGTTGAGCATCGTACCCCGTTCTTATAAGGGCATCCCTGAGTACTTCCAGGTGCCCTGCAGCAGGATTGATTAAGCTTCAACAAATATAAACAACTTCCTTGGAGTTAGAAATGAGTCCACGCTCTGTGAGCTTTCTCCATTATTCCAATTATTTCAATTTACTTGGGCACCTTGGAGCTACACACAATTGAATGCTGCCTAAATAGATGCTAATGTGTCTTTAGCAATGTGAATTTCGAAAAGATTTGTAGCGAAGATTGAGGTAAAGTTTGTAAGTTTGCTTGCTGAACTGAAAGGTTTCTTTTCAGATGTTACATCACCATGCTAGGTAACATCATCAGTGAGCCTCCAGTGAAGTGCTGGTGTTCTGTCCTGCTTTCTCTTGATGTGTCTTGCACTGTTTAGGGGGGGGGAGTTACATCATTGCTGGTTCTTCTTCTCAAAGGTTGGTAAATGGGGTTAAAATTGAAGTGTTTATTGATGGGGTTTGAATGCCAGGTTTCTAGGAATTCCCATGAGTGTCTCTGTTAGCTTGTCCTAGGATGGATGTGTGGTCCCAGTTGAAGTGGTGTCCTTGTATGTCTGTATGTCAGGATACTAGTGATAGTGGGTCATGTCTATTGGTGGCTAGTTTTCTGCCTGTCTATCCGATGTAGTGTTTGTTACAGTCCTTGCAGGGTATTTTGTAAATGACATTCGTTTTGCTTGTTGTTGGTAAAGGATCCTTTAGTTTCAGTGTGTTGGTAGGTTTGTGGGCTACCGTGATGCCAAGGGGTCATAGTAGTCTGGTAGTCATCTTCGAGATGTCTTTGATGTATGGTAGTGTGGCTAGAGTTTCTGGGCATGTTGTATCTACATGTTTGGGTTTGTTGTTTAAGGATCGGTGGACTGTATTTATCGGGTACCTGTTGTTCTTGAATACGCCTTATAAAATATTTTTCTTCTGCCACTCGTAGTTCCTGGGTGCTGCAGTGTTTTGTGGCCTGTTTCAATAATGTTCTGATGCCGCTCCGTTTGTGAGTGTTCAGATGATTGCTTCTGTAGTTAAGTATCTGGTCTGTGTGTGTTGCTTTCCGGTAGACACCAGTCTGCAGTCCTTCATTAACTGTTTGTTCCACTGTGACATCTATGAAGGGGAGTCTGCTGTTGTTCTTCTCTTTTGTGAAATTTATGCCAGTAATGATGTTGTTGATGAAGTTGTAGGCTTCCTCTAATTTGTTCCGTTTTGTGATGACAAAGGTGACATCCACGTAGCAGCCCCAAAGTTTGCGTTGGATTGTGGGGAGGGCTGTTTGTTCAAGTCTCTGCATTACTGCTTCTGCTAAGAAGTCTGATACAGGTGATCCCATGGGTGTCCCATTGATTTATTTGTAGGTCTTGTCATTGAAAGTGAAGTAGGTAGTGAAGCACAGGTCTACTTGCTTGAGAATGTTGTCCTTGCTGATGAAGTTGGCGTTGTCTGGTTTTTGTGTTTTTGGTTCGTCTAGTGGAGTGATGAAGTGACCTGTCTTCTACTAGGTATTTCAGTTTTTGGTGGCTTTCCTTTGCTAGTCGTTATGTCGGTGTGCCAGGGAGTGAAACTATGTGTCAGAGGGGGCCCCCCGGTTTGTATACCTTAGGCAATCCGTAGAAGCGAGGTGTGGTGGATCCATCAGGTTTCATTTTTTTGGAGAACTGTCTTGTTAATTTCACCTGATTTATGACCTACCCTTGGGAAATAAGACAGGACAAGTGACTGAGGTGTCAGTGGGGGAGCACTTTGGGGCCAGCGACCATAGTTCTATTAGATTTAAAACCAGATCTAAAAGTTGAAGTTCTAAATTGGAGAAAGGCCAATTTTGTCAGTATTAGGCAAGAACTTTCAAAAGCTGATTGGTGGCAAATGTTCGCAGGTAAAGGGACAGCTGGAAAATGGGAAGCCTTCAGGAATAAGATAACGAGAATCCAGAGAAAGTATATTCCTATTAGGGTGAAAGGAAAGGCTGGTAGGTATAGGGAATGCTGGATGACTAAAGAAATTGAGGATTTGGTTAAGAAAAAGAAGGAAGCATATGTAAGGTATCCCATCAAAGATCAGCAAGACGGTCTTTGTGTGGAGCCGCAGAAAATGGGGGAGATATTAAATGAGTATTTTGCATCAGTATTTGCTGTGGAAAAGGATATGGAAGATATAGACTGTAGGGAAATAAATAGTGACATCTTGCAAAATGTCCATGTTACAGAGGAGGAAGTGTTGGATGTCTTGAAATGGGTAAAGATGGATAAATCCCCAGGATCTGGTCAGGTGTACCCTAGAACTCTGTGGGAAGCTAGAGAAGTGATTGCTGGGCCTCTTGCTGAGATATTTGTATCATCGATAGTCACAGGTGAGGTGCCGGAACTGGAGGTTGGCTAACGTGGTGCCACTCTTTAAGAAGGGTGGTAAGGACAAGCCAGGGAACTATAGACCAGTGAGCCTAACGTCGGTGGTGGGCAAGTTGTTGGAGGGAATCCTAAAGGACAGGATGTACATGTATTTGGAAAGGCAAGGACTGATTAGGGATAGCCAACATGGCTTTGTGCGTGGGAAATCATGTCTCACAAACTTGACTGAGATTTTTGAGGAAATAACAAAGAGGATTGATGAGGACTTCATTAAGACATTTGACAAGGTTCCCGATGGGAGACTGATTAGCAAGGTTTGATCTTACGGAATACAGGGAGAACTAGCCATTTGGATACAGAACTGGCTCAAAGGTAGAAGACAGAGGGTGGTTTTTCAGACTGGAGGCCTGTGACCAGTGAAGTGCCATAAGGATCGGTGCTGGGTCCGCTACCTTTTGTGATTTACATAAATGATTTGTATGTGAGCATAAGAGGTACAGTTAGTAAGTTTGCAGATGACACCAAAATTGGAGGTGTAATGGACAGCGAAGAGGGTTACCTCAGATTACAACAGGATCTTGACCAGATGGGCCAATGGGCTGAGAAATGGCAGATGGAGTTTAATTCAATTAAATGCGAGGTGCTGCATTTTGGGAAAGCAAACTTAGCAGGACTTATACACTTAATGGTAAGGTCCTAGGGAGTGTTACTGAACAAAGAGACTGTGGAGTGCAGGTTCATAGCTCCTTGAAAGTGGAGTCGCAGGTAGATAGAATAGTGAAGAAGTCGTTTGGTATGCTTTCCTTTATTAGTCAGAGTATTGAATACAGGAATTGGAAGGGCATGTTGCGACTGTACAGGACATTGGTTAGGTCACTTTTGGAATATTGTGTGCAATTCTGGTCTCCTTCCTATCGGAAAGATGTTGTGAAAGTTGAAAAGGTTCAGAAAAGATTTACAAGGATGTTGCCAGGGTTGGAGGATTTGAGCTATAGGGAGA
>NC_057716.1:1063830-1106710 GCF_004010195.1 Chiloscyllium plagiosum | reverse complement strand
GTTTCCATGCTGTACATCTCTATGACTCTACTTCCACAGCTCTCTATGGCAAGGAGTTACAAAGACACTGAACCCTCTGAGTGAAGAATTCCTCATTTCAGTCTTAAATTGTAATCCCTTTATTCTGAGACTATGCCCTCTGTCCTAGATTCTCCCATGATGAAACACATCCTAACAATTACCCTGTTAAAACCCTTTAAAATCCTACTTGTTTCATTTGAGGGATGTTGGAAGGGTTCAGAAATGATTTACAAGGTTTTTGCCAGGGTTGAAGGGTTTGAGCTACAGGGAGAGGCTGAATAGGCTGGGGTTATTTCCTTTGAGTGGCGGAGGCTTAGGGGTTACCATATAGAAGTTTATAAAATCATGAGGG
The DNA here is from genome assembly GCF_004010195.1 of Chiloscyllium plagiosum. Lineage (NCBI taxonomy): Eukaryota > Metazoa > Chordata > Chondrichthyes > Orectolobiformes > Hemiscylliidae > Chiloscyllium > Chiloscyllium plagiosum. The sequence continues at coordinate 1,106,337 of NC_057716.1, read as the reverse complement.
GCATAGATAAGGTTAATAGACAAAGTCTTTTCCCCAGGATGGTGGACTCCAAAACTAAAGGGCATAGGTTGAAGTGGGAGGGGAAAGATTTGAAAGAGACTAAAGGGGCAACCTTTTCACGCAGAGAGTGGTGCTGTATGGAATAGGTTGCTAGAGGAAGTGGTGGAGGCTGGTACAATTACAACACTTAAAAGACATCTGGATGGGTACATGAATAGGAAGGGTTTAAGAGAGATATGGGCCAAATGTGGCAAGTAGGACTAGATTAATTTAGGATTTTGTTCGGCATGGACATGTTGGACTGAAGGGTCTGTTACCATGCTGTACAGCTCTATGACACTATGGCTGGACTCCCAACTTGTTTAACCTTTGCTTATAAGAAAATCCCTCTATACTGGGGAATCATCCTAGAGAATTCCTTTGAACTGCCTCCAATTAAATAATGTTCAGAGTACTCCATATACGGTCTTACCAGTATCTTAGACTTCCCTATTTTCATACTCTAACCACCATAAAATAAGGGCCAACATTCCATTAGCATTCCTGATTACCTGCTGCACCTAGATGCTAGATTTAAGTTGCATGCGCAAGTTACTCCAAGCCCCTTTGTGCTGTCGTCTCCTGCAGTTCTTCTCCATTTAAATAATATGGTTCTTTTGTTCTCCCTTCCAAATGAACTTCACATTTTACCACTTTATGATCCATTTCCCAACATTCTGCCCAATTACTTAATTTATCACCGCATCTGTCTATAAAATGTATCCCTCTCGTAAGCTGCCTTTCCACCCATTTTTGTGTCATCTGCAAATTTTGTTACCATACCTTTGCTTTCTTCCTTCAACTCATTAATATATATTCTGAACAGTTGTTTGAACCTGTGAAATTCTACGTCACAGGTTGCCAACCTGAAAGAGAACCCACTTGCTGTTTCCTGCTCATTAGTCAATTCTCTATCCATGCCAATGCACTACCTCTAACATCATGGACTCTAATCTTATGACTTAACCTTTTTTGAGGTACCTTGTCGAATGCCTTCTGGAGTCCAAAAACAACTCACCTTCTGGCTGTTTTCTATCTATCCTGATTGAGACTTCCTCAGAAATTCTTAATGAATTAGTCAGAAATGATCTTCCCTTTCATGGAGCCATGCTGAGTCTGCTTCATTAGATTATGATTTTCCAAATATTCTGCTATTACTTCCTTCATAACGGATTCCAACATTTTTCAAATAATAGATGCTAATCGGTCTATAGATATGCACTTTTTGCATCAAGGTGCCACACTGATAGTTTTCAAATTCTCCAATATTTCTTCAGAATCCAATATTTCCATGGCTATGTCTTTTAAAATTCTAGAATCCAAACCATCGAGGTAAGAGGACTTATTCACTTTAGCCCCATTACTTTATCTAATATTACTTCTCTAGTGATAGTAATTAATTTCTTCCCTGTATTTGTTAGTATAAATGAAATGTTCAAAGTATCTTCCACAGTAAAGACTGATGCAAAACTGTTTACATTCTTTCCTATTTCCTTGTTCCCCATAACCGTTTCTCCCGATTCATTTTTTAAGCAGGCTATATTCACTTTGAGCCCTCTCTTCCATTTTATAGATTTAAAGAAACTCTTATCATCAACTTTTATATTCCTTGCTGGTTTGCCCTTGTAGTTTATTTCCTCTGTTTTTATTATCTTTTGTCCTTCTTTGCTAGATTCTGAATTTATCCCATTCTTTGTGAATGTCATTGCTTTTTGCCTCCTTATACATTTGTCTTTCAACTCAATACTCTCCTTCCCTGGTTAGCCATGGTTAGTTTAGCCCTCTCTTAGTATATCTCCTCCTTACTGGGATGCATTTTTGCAGAGTCATGAATTACCTCCTTAAGTGCTGGAATTATAGGGATGAAGGAGTTTGCAGAGGTATGGGACAGCAAGAGCAAGAGATTTGAAATCAATTTGTTGACAGGGTCGTGGTGACAGGGAGTAGGACAAGATACAGGCAGTAGAATTTGGGACAAATTGCAATTTATATCTCGTAAGGGTTGCATTGGCAATGAAGTTAATTTGGCGATAAATAGATGCACAAACAGCAATTAGAGTGGGGCAAGTAAACAATGAGTAGCAGATGAGTAGAAGGAAAAAGGGTAAAACATAAAAGTGATGGGGAAGGGCAAGAAAAATTGAAGATACACAGTGAAAGTGAACTACTTTCTTGTTTGAATAATATAATTGAAAATCAAGATATAGGGCAATATATTTCTATTATTGTATATCATATTGTGTGTGCCCATTATAAAATAGCATTTCTTCTAACCAACTATAAGCAATACTATTGGTGAGATTTTAATCACGCATGTAAATATTTATAACTTCCTGAGCTTCACAAGCTGGCTGAGGAGCAGTTCCATTATAAAAGGATGGATGTCTTTTCCTCCAGATAATTTTGGACAGCTACATTGCAAGGTGTAGAATTAAATCATACAGACTGGAAAGGTAGCGGGTTTGATGCAGTAGGTAGTATTTAGCAGGTATCACTGAGCCAGTTAGTTGAGACATTACAGTTAGCTTCAGTACACAGCTGACAAATGAGGTGCAGGAGTAGCAGAAGTGAAAAAACTGCTACTGATCACTAAAAATGATTCCTGCCAGAAAATGCACATATGGATATCAAGCAAGAATTGATTAATGTTCTTCTCTGTTGCTCATTGAAAATATACTGCCAAATGTCACCACCTAAGATTCACATACAAAGAAATTATTGGAGCAAATTAATAGAGGCGACTAGTGTTGACTGATTAGATATCTCAAATCGAGACATCGCCTAAGGAGAGGAATGAACAAAACTGAAGAAAGTAGAAGCTGTCACAATATTAATAGAAAAATGGGATGTGTATTGAGATGAGTCACTACATACGAGATGTTATGGCTTGAACCTGCAGTGAATAACAGATAAATTTCAAATAAAACAAAGAACTGCGGATGCTGGAGATCTGAAACAGAAACAGAAATTGCCGGTGAAGCTCAGCAGGGCTGGCAGCATCTACAGGAAGTGCACAGAGCTAATGCTTTGAGTCCAGTGACTCTTTTTATCAGAATTGAATTGTAATGAATCTCAAAGTTGAGTGATAGAACCAGTGGACTCAGGTGCAACAGAAGATGTCAAAAATAACTTCCAATTACTTTGAGGAAACCCAGGATTTCACCAAATCTGGCTACAAATATTACTCATGTAACCTTTAAGTTCCTGATCATTATATAGTTGCAGTTTTGAATCAGATAAAACAGCAAATGTTATTTGAGGACAACTCTAAGTTGACAGTGCTCAGTTAGTTAAACATAAGAATTCAATGTTCCCCAAATCCCAATTCCTTTCAGTATTGTTCCGATAGCCAGCACACACAAAATATTCCAACCAGGTGTGCACAAGGCAGCTCTCTTAAATTACCACACATGAAGCCAAACCAAAAAATGGTGGAGGGGTGGGGGTGGGGGTGGAGCACTTCAATAAATCACCTATGCATTAAAAAAAATAGATTGGGCATTATTTCCTCAGCCTTTATAACGTATCTGCAATCCTGTCCAAGATGTTCTGATTATTTTACACACTGAACATCACTTTTTTAGTAGAATGGGGATAGGACAAGAAAGAGAAGTTTCAGAACATGAAAAATATAAAATTTGCAAAGGATAAACAAATTTGAAATTTACTGCTGTACAATTTTTCAGTTTTGGTACAGCATATCACTGGACCTTAACAGGCAGGTTTCTGCTTTACATATTCTGCTGTTCTGAAGAAAGGTCACTGAACCCTAAACATTAATTCTGCATTCTCTCCTCAGATGCTGCCAGACCTGCTGAGATTTTCCAGCAATTTCTGCTTTTGTTTCTGATTTCTAGCATCTGCATTTTTTTTTGTTCTGCCTTCAATATGTTTGGCAGCCTATATGCTTAGTACTATTCTATGGGTTCAGAGGGTCAGTAATCCTCTAGTGCACTGCCTGAGTGACCATTCCTCACAAATCTTGGTAAACCTTCCAGTGTGGTGGCTGAACAGCCACATTCGCATTTGTCCTGTACTGTCCACCCACGTTCGAGCAAGGAAGTAAAGGAACAAAAATGAAGAGTGATAACTTTTGCTAACTGGTCTATCATGCAAGCACAGACTCCAATTGTATTGCTCAAAGTGCTGCGGCAGCCAATATTAGGAAACATTGCATTAAATTTGGAATGTTTTTGATCTCCACATTCAACAGCATATTTTTGCAGCAAGAAACAAGGGAATTTAGATTTCAGGGTTTTAAAAACTAAATGCTGCATGATTATTTGTAAGTTTATTCTTATACTCTATGTAATCAATTAATAACTTCTATTTGTTCCACTTAATATTTACTTTTCCTTAGCTTAATACATTTCTTATAAGCATAATTTTCGCACCTTCCTGTGGAGGTACAGTGACAGGAGCAAATAAAATTCCCTTATGTTTAAGTCTGATCAATTTTTAGCCTGATTCAAAGTAGACAAAAAATTGTGCTACTGAAAACATCTCATTATAGAGTCATAGAGATATACACCACGGAAACAGACCCTTCGGTCCAACTCGTCCATGCCGACCAGATATCCCAACCCAATCTAGTCCTACCTGTCATCACCCAGCCCATATCCCTCCAAACCCTTCCTATTCATATACCCATCCAGATGCCTTTTAAATGCTGTGATTGTACTAGCCTCCACCACGTCCTCTGGCAGCTCATTCCATACACGTACCACCCTCTGCATGAAAACGTTGCCCCTTAGGTCTCTTGTATATCTTTCCCCTCTCACATTAAACTTATGCCCTCTAATTCTGGACTCCCCCATCCCAGGAAAAAAAACTTTGTCTATTTATCATATCCATACCCCTCATGATTTTGTAAACCTCTATAAAGTCACCCCTCAGACTCCAAAGCTTCAAGGAAAACAGCCCTTCCCCATAGTTCAAATCCTCCAACCCTGGCAATATCCTTGTAAATCTTTTCTGAACCCTTTCAAGTTTCACAACATCTTTCCGAAAGCAAGGAGACCAAACTCCTATGCAATATTCCAACAGTGGCCTAACCAATGTCCTGTACAGGCGCAACATGACCTCCCAACTCCTGTACTCAAAACTCTGACCAATAAAGGAAAGCATACCAAACCGTCTTCTTCACTATGCTATCTACCTGCGACTCCACTTTCAAGGAGCTATGAACCTGCACTTCAAGGTCTCTTTTTTCAGCAACACTCCCTAGGACCTTACTGTTAAGTGTATAAGTCCTGCTAAGATTTGCTATCCCAAAATGCAGCACCTCACATTTATCTAAATTAAACTCCATCTGCCACTTCTCAGCCCATTGGCCCATCTGATCAAGATCCTGCTGTAATCTGAGGTAACATTTTACGCTGTCCACTACACCTCCAATTTTGGTGTCATCGGCAAACTTACTAACCTCTTACGCTCACATCCAAATCATTTATATAAATGACAAAAAGTAGAGGACCCATCACCGATCCTTATGGCATTCTACTGGTCACAGGCCTCCAGTCTGAAAAATAACCCTCCATCTACCTTTGAGCCTGTTCTGTATCCAAATGGCTAGTTCTCCCTGTATTCCATGAGATCTAACCTTGCTAACCAATTTCCCATGGGGAACCTTGTTAAACGCCTTAGTGAAGCCCATACAGATCACACCTACCATTCTGCCCTCACCAATCTTCTTTATTACTTCTTCAAAAAACTCAATCAAGTTTATGAGACATAATTTCCCACGCACAAAGCCATGCTGGCTATCCCTAATCAGTCCTTGCCTTTCTAAATACATGTACATCCTGTCCCTCAGGATTCCCTCCAACAATTACCTACCACCGACGTCAGGCTCTCTAGTCTATAGTTCCCTGGCTTGTCTTTACCTCCTTTCTTAAAGAGTGGCACCATGTTAGCCAACCTCCAGTCTTCTGACACCTCACCTGTGACTATCAATGATACAAATATCTCAGTAAAAGGCCCAGCAATCACTTCTCTAGCTTCCCACAGAGTTCTAGGGTACACCTGTTTAGGTCCTGGGGATTTATCCACTTTTATGCTTTTCAAGACATCCAGCACTTCCTCCTCTGTAATATGGACATTTTTCAAGATGTCATCTATTATTTCCCTACATTCTATATCTTCTATTTTCTTTTCCACAGTAAATACTGATGCAAAATACTCATTTAGTATCTCCCCCATCTCCTGCGGCTCCACACAAAGACCGTCTTGCTGATCTTTGAGGGGCCCTATTCTCTCCCTAGTTATACTCAATCACTTAATTACTAGGCCACTCAATATAGCAAGCAACAAAATTTGATTTCACATAACAACTGCTGTAAAATCAACATTTCTCAAAAAAATTGAAGAGATCATAAATTTCAATTTAAAAATGTACTCAAAAGTATGTCATTCATGGAAAAAGTATAATCACTTTTTGTTATGAAAAAATATTCATGAAGGAAATCCATGAATGGAAATTAAGTTTTGGAGAAAAATTAATTGCAGAAGCACATAATATATTTTAACAATACAGCCTGCCTGCATGGCGTCTCTAACATGCCAAAAATAATTTTCCACTTTATATTTCAAGTAATGGGATTTACACTGCATCCAATGAGTCACAGAGAATGGAAACAAGTAGGGTATGAACTCAAAAGATTTAATTTGGAAACTTACTTTTTTTTCTCATCCTCATTCAGGTTTTTCCACATCTCTTCAAGTTTCATGCTGACATCTGGCAGATTAGCCCTTGGGTTCTCTGCCAACAGTTTGGGTCGAATTTCTTGCATGAAAAGAGTAGAGGCTGACCGACATTTTTTGACAGTGCGATTGCTGATCAGGTCATATATAGTGATCTGTCCAATCTTCTCCTTTACTACATTAGGAGACTTTTTATTTGGGTCATTGGTTGGGCTACTGTTAATTGAGTTTTGCTGTTTGGTTTCATTACAATTTATTTGCATTTGGTCTGAAGTGTCTTTGGGCACGAACAATTTTACAGGCTCAAACATTTGTTCTACAGAATCCTTCATCCCATGTCCCATACTCCAGTTATCAGCAGTTAGTTCAGCACAGTCTTTTGCAACTGAAATCTGTTCACTTAACGCCACAGGGGGCAGGGTTGGATCATTATCTATTTCTGGATGTACTGCATTATTTATGTGAGAATGATTCTTTAAAACGATATCATCATCATCCCGTGAAAACATCACATCAAATTCTGAGACAGAAGTTGATGATCTATCCTCAGACGGAAGAGGTGTTTCTTGGAAATGAGTCTGAGCAATGCTGTTGTCAAAATTCTCATTTATATCATCAGCTGCAGGAGAAATGTCATTGGAAAACGAGGTTTTGTTGGAACCAGTGTACATTGTGTCTGAAATTTGAGATATCTCTGGTGTTAGACCACAGTGATTTATCTCACCATTGTGAACATGTCCAGTTTCTTTCAAACATTCAGAGGATGATTCATCAGTTCCATTTCCAGCAAGTTGACCATAAACAGAAATCAATACCTTCTCAATGGCAAGCAAAATGGCCTCCTGGTGACAGAAGATTTAAAACAAAACATTTTATGCAGAGCACCAATTTTATTATTTCTTCAAGAAGTGTTTCAATATATCAATACAAATTATATCGAAAACCAAAACAAAGTCAGCATAAACATCTTTTATTTGAACTCCAGGCCACTTTTGAGTTACAATTCAAAACTCACTTGGTGCAGCCAAAAACAGACCTAGAATATTTTAAGTCACACTCTTCAGTATAATCTCATGGGTGGATTTTCCTCTGATCTGGCTGACTTAATGAAAATCCCACTTATGTACAGGCTAAAATTACTAACAGGCTAATCAAAAGTATATTTAAATTGGAAATGAATCTCAAAGTTAAATTGCATTCCCTTGTCACTACTTTGTCTTGCAACATGGTAGAAGAAATGATCAAAATTGGAAAGAAGTAGCTGTTAAAAAATTCTTGAAAGCCTTTCTGTCGATGATTCTGGAAGGGGTGAGGAACAGTTACCGAGAATCACCAGGGCATGTTCTTCACCGGCATGGAAATAGGTTGGATATGGAAGATATAGACTGTAGGGAAATAGATGGTGACATCTTGCAAAATGTCCAGATTACAGAGGAGAAAGTGCTGGATGTCTTGAAACAGTTAAAGGTGGATAAATCCCCAGGACCTGATCAGGTGTACCCGAGAACTCTGTGGGAAGCTAGAGAAGTGACTGCTGGGCCTCTTGCTGAGATATTTGTATCATCGATAGTCACAGGTGAGGTGCCCGAAGACTGGAGGTTGGCAAATGTGGTCCCACTGTTTAAGAAGGGCGGTAAAGGCAAGCCAGGGAACTATAGATTGGTGAGCCTGACCTCGGTGGTGGGCAAGTTGTTGGAGGGAATCCTGAGGGACAGGATGTACATGTATTTGGAAAGGCAAGGACTGTTGGGATAGTCAACGTGGCTTTGTGCGTGGGAAATCATGTCTCACAAACTTGGTTGAATTTTTTTGAAGAAGTAACAAAGAAAATTGATGAGGGCAGAGCAGTAGATGTGACCTATATGGACTTCAGTAAGGCGTTCGACAAGGTTCCCCATGGGAGACTGATTAGCAAGGTCAGATCTCATGGAATACAGGGAGAACTAGCCATTTGGATACAGAACTTGCTCAAAGGTAGAAAACAGAGGGTGTTGGTGGAGGGTTGTTTTTCAGACTGGAGGCCTGTGACCAGAGGAGTGCCGCAAGGATCGGTGCTGGGCCCTCTACTTTTTGTCATTTACATAAATGATTTGCATGCGAGCATAAGAGGTACAGTTAGTAAGTTTGCAGATGACACCAAAATTGGAGGTGTAGTGGACAGCAAAGAGGATTACCTCAGATTACAACAGGATCTGGACCAGATGGGCCAATGGGCTGAGAAGTGGCAGACCGAGTTTAATTCAGATAAATGCGAGGTGCTGCATTTTGGGAAAGCAAATCTTAGCAGGACTTATACACTTAATGGTAAGGTCCTGGGGAGTGTTGCTGAACAAAGAGACTTTGGAGTGCAGGTTCATAGCTCCTTGAAAGTGGAGTCGCAGGTAGATAGCATAGTGAAGAAGGCGTTTGGTATGCTTTCCTTTATTGGTCAGAGTATTGAGTACAGGAGTTGGGAGGTCATGTTGCGCCTGTACAGGACATTGGTTAGGCCACTGTTGGAATATTGCGTGTAATTCTAGTCTCCTTCCTATCGGAAAGATTTTGTGAAACTTGAAAGGTTCAGAAAAGATTTACAAGAATATTGCCAGGGTTGGAGGATCTGAGCTACACGGAGAGGCTGAACAGGCTGGGGCAGGTTATAATCCATCCTCTGATCGGCACTTAAAAACTTAAGATCCCGATAAAACATTATACACAATAGAGTCAATTGCAAATTTTAAAGCTACATGTGTTGTGCTTAGTATTGTTCTGGAGTTGTCATTTTTGGGCCAATAAATACGATAGTGCTTAACTTAATGAAACCTTTCCCTTGTCAAAAAGTCCAGAACCAAAGGGTATTATCACAGAACAAGGTGCCACACATTTAAGACAGAGATGCGTAGTTGACAGTTCATCAGAGGGCAAGGTTGTTGCCTAGCTCTGTTGGGGAGAACAGAGATGTGGAATTTGGCCCAGCCACATCCTCGCTCAGAGAGTAGTAAATCTGTAGAATTCTTTGCTGCAGGGGGCTTTTGAGGCTGGGTTGTTAAGTATATTTAAGGCTGAGATAGATATATCTTTAATCAGTAAAGGAATCCAGGGTGTGAAAAGGCAGGAAAGTAGAGTTGAGAATGATCAAATGAGCTATGATCTCACTGAATGGTGGAGCAGACTTGATAGGCTGAGAGGTTCAGTTACACTTTTATGCCTTTTGGTCTTAAGGAAACTTAATGTAAAGTTATTTTATAAGGGGTTCCATTTCAATGTCAAATGGTCTTCAAACCTAATCTGTTAATGATAACAATAAAAAGATATTTTCAAGTGCATCTCACCTTGTTGTGAAACATTACTTGAGTTTTATCTGGTTTTAAATTAACATCGACAACTGAGGCCGGAACAGAGATATTCAAGAAGAAAACTGGATAACGCATATGTGCAGAATCCTTCTGGGATTGAGAGCTGTAGTACTGCCGAACCAACTGCAAAATTCAACCAAAAAATAAGTTAATCTATCTGTACAGGACATCCCAAGCAATATCTTCTGAGGATATTAGAACAAATGTTTTGTTCAGAAAAACACACTGAACATCCTTGTGAAGTAACTTTGTATCAATTCCAATTCAGTGACTTTTCGCTTATGTTAGCCGACCTAAAGATCTAGTGAAGAACTAGTTAAAGTCTTGTCTTTTCAACGTGCTACGATAAAATATTTCAACAAATGAACCAAAGCTAGATGTCAAAACACAGTCTAAATATTGCATCCCATTCATAAATGAAGATATATAATGTGTGGAATAATCTGCTTCATCCAAAAGCAATAATTATAATAATATCAATTCACAAAGATAAGAATGTTGGACCTATAGGTTTAAAGAACCAGACTTCTCATCTTGAAAATAAACTACAGTCCGTTTATTGAAAAGTTGCAGATTATGATGTCAAATGTTAAAATCACTGCAGAATAGATATCAAAAATACTAAACATGCTGCTTTCTGAATAATATATTGCAGAAGACTCTGTTTCAATTTCGTATCTTTTTAAAAAGAAAGAATCCAAAAATGATTCAGATAATTCAGACCTAACTAGGTATTAGCCACGCTGTTAGGTTTTTCAGGACGATGAAGCAGAAGCATTGAAAAGAAAATCAGTGCTGGCAAGCAAGTTCCACCCTATTATCCAATTAGTTTATCCTAACATGTAGTTTACTACATTAACAAATTATATAAATAAACCTGAGATACGTAAAATCTTCTAATTTAATTCCACTACAGCCAAACTGAAATTGCACATACGTTGCAAAAATAGAGTGAACTCACATCTCATGGAATCATAGAATCCCTACAGAGTAGAAATAGGCCATTCGGCCCAACAAGTCCACATCAACCCTCCTAAAAGTATCCCACCCACACCAATTCCCTTACCCCTATTACTTTTACAATTCCTCTGACTAATGCATCTAACCTACACATCCCTCAACACTATGGGCAATTTACCATAGCCAATTCACTTAACCTGCGCACAGTGGGAGGAAACCAGAGCACCCAGAGGAAACCCATGCACACACAGGGAGAATGTGCAAACTCCACACAGTTTCCCGAGGATGGAATCAAACCCGGGTCCCTGGCGCTGAGGCAGTACTGCGAACCACTGAGCCACCATGCTGCTCAGATAACATCTGAGTTATTATTTGCAAAATCAGACATATTTCAACTGCAGTAGCTTTCAGGGATAAGTTGAGAAATCACAGTATTTTAATTTAAAAATTGACAGGACAATGAAGCAGAAGCATTGAAACTCAAAAATGTACATATAGTAAGTTGTGTTTTTGTGTCCAAGTATAAAACACAACCAATTTAGTCAATTAGAATCAATAATAAAACAATTACTGCAATATCCATTAGGTTAGTTCTTGCTCAGGTAAATATGGGTTCAAGTCAATATTAAATTGATTGAAAACCATAATATCGCAATGATAGCAGACAAAAGTCAACCAAATCTGCCCTTTTGCGCCCTTTAAGTAAATATAGAAATAATGCAAAGGTTTGATCTCAAGGTCTACCATGCATATAACTCAATGTCCTACCTCAGCCTATATGAGACAATTTATACCTGCCTTATACCAAGGTAAGAAAATTCTTCACTGGAAGGAACATTTATTGCACTCTAGAAAAACAGGTAAGCATAAGTATCATTAGGTTATTAACCTACCTTCATTATTTCCTTGTGATGAACAGGTCTGGAATTAACAGAGATGAAACTTCTGTCAGGGCTGATAAGACTTGTTGAGGAGGGGTTAGAACCTGGCTTAGGCAGGAAACCACTAAGGAAAATCTGTGAATCCCAGAAAGAAAAACCCACAAATGTAACAATTGTACTGTTACCAATACAATGTTTATAAAAGAGCTCTAACTCACTCTACATAACAGTGAAATCACATAGGTTTGGCCTTGCAACTTTCCATGGTGATTCAACTAAATCAAATATATCACCAGGAGACCCAAAAGCAGAAGTCCAGGTGTTTCTGAGGAGGAAACAAAAATCATTCAGAGGGCCTATCAATCACTCGTATATCTTAGCAACTAGGTTTAGAACAGTAAGGGTTGTCTGCAGCTTTTCCCCTTAAATAGATCCACAAAGAGTCTCCCCAAATGAAAATCGAAAAATGTCAAATCATTGTAATCACATAATTTGAACTAATCAGCAAAAGCTGCCTACTGTATTTGTAACTATGTAATTGCTTGTGTCAATTACAGAATTAAGGGGCTCTTGATAACATTATTTTATAATTACAATTTAAATTTCCAAGACACAGTTGCCCAACATATACACATTGTTTTTTTTCCCGATACTACTTCTGCTGCATCTCAACATTATCTGGAATTATTGATCTGCAGATCAATAATTTTCTATATTATCTAATTTAGTAGTAATTACTACACCTTTCCACCATCTGACCCAATGCTGGAATGCATATAGGCGAAGGGTACTATTGAGTAAACATGAAGGTCAGAAAGAAAATATCTGTCAGACATGCACCATTGGGTTACAATGTGACTGATACATTCACTATATTTATTTCAATATTTTTTTAAAAATAGCTGGACATTTATTTTCACAAAACATCTTCCAATCACAGTGACCGCTTTTGCATTCCCACCACCTGCATTCTTCATCTTACTCTCTGAGAGGCACTCTGGCCTTACATTTATATAAGTTGAGATCCTTCTGGTTTGAAGGACAAAATATGCATTGCACTTAATTTTTGTTTTACAGTTGCTGTATTCAGTTAACTTACATTAAACATAGAGATGGCAGATTAAAATATTAATCAAGTATGTTGCTCTATACTTATCGTCTGATATAACAGGAATAATCCATTATGCTCTTTATAGGAAGCTTAAGTCTCCCATTATAATCTCATTCCCATACCAAAGCTGGGAGAAGAATGTTAGCCTGCCAGTTTTGCCTCATGTTATCACTGCACGGTGTCTGGGATATGAATTTTCTGCTGCAACCCCCCAACCGTTTTACAAGAAATTGGTGCAAGTTAAACAGTTGGATTTAAATATTTTCTAAGCAACTGTTCAGAGATGTTATGATACACCTCTAAATCTTGTGGGACTTGAAACCAGGCCCCCCGGTTCAAAGGTAGGGATTCTACCACTGCACCACAACAGCCCATCAGGAGAATTTTGATAACTTCTAATTAATCTGTTCAGAAATATTATTACACACTTCATTCACAGACATTAAAATCAGATGGTTGTCTATCTGCTGCAGCAGATGGGAAATTAAGTCTCCAGTTAGATTTCTTACCAGAAATGCACAGGCAGTTATAGAGTCATAGAGATGTACAGCATGGAAACAGACCCTTCGGTCCAACCTGTCCATGCCGACCAGATATCCCAACCCAATCTAGTCCCACCTACCAGCACCCGGCCCATATCTCTCCAAACCCTTCCTATTCATATACCCATCCAAATGCCTCTTAAATGTTGCAATTGTACCAGCCTCCACCACATCCTCTGGCAACTCATTCCAGACACGCACCACCCTCAGCATGAAAAAGTTGCCCCTTAGGTCTCTTTTGTATATTTCCCCTCTCACCCTAAACCTATGCCCTTTAGTTCTGGACTCCTCGACCCCAGGAAAACACTTTGTTTATTTATCCTATCCAATCTAAGTTTTTATTTTTGTGTATTTTTAACTATATTTGGAAAGTTATGCATATCACATCATTAAAATGTTTATTGGTTAATTTTATATATATTCAACATTGAAGCAATAGTTAAAAAAATGAACTTGCGAAACACAAGTTTTTTGCACTGAAATCAAGGGAGTTGGTAGGTATTTTTTTCTGTTATCTATTCATTCTAAACAACTCTACCCATACTTTTTTTAATTCACTATACAAATTCCACTTAATTTCTTTTAAAGTTCTGAAGTTAAGAAATTTATTTAAAGTTGTAAGTATACACTTAATTCAAACAAAAATGCTGCAGTGTTGAACTTTATTGAACAAATCCTAGGGGGAGTTTGTGTAAATTAATAACTGTCAAGGTTAGAGGGCAGTGCCAAAGGTGACACAGTCGAGGTGATTACTCATTTTTAACCAATTCCAACTTAAACCACTTGAAGCTTAAGTTTAATCTTTGTATAGTTTCTAAATTTATACTTGTAACAAATGTCTCCATCAAAATTAAGCAGCAATTTTTTTTTAATTTCAGGAAATATAGAGTTATATTTAAGTGAGTGGATCATAGCTGAGTTTAAAATTGTTTAACTGGAGACACTTTAAAGAACAGAACCGAAGCAGAAACTATTTTCTACTATTACAATAAATCATTTTTACGTTCACACAACATTTTAAAAAGTCATTAGCCAGAGAAAAACATTTTGCCTAAAGAAAATGTGCAAGTAACATGTCAATGTTCATTATTCTTTAACTTTTTTTGGAAGTAATTATCAAATTAATAAAAAAGACAGGCTGCAATGTTTCCATAGTTATTTTAGCAATTAGTGAAGGTTCCATGCTACAGTCAGAACACATTTGTCAGCTCTTAATAACTTTATTCCCAAGCTGCCAGGGTGCAAATGGACTGCTGTGTAGGTATATGTATATTTCTAGCTGAACAGCATAAATTCTAGTGGGCAAATAATTTTCTGAAACTACTTCTAATAAAACATCCAGGGTGAGCCATCGTACCATCTCATTGCACATAACATCCAACACAATGGCCTTGATTCTGCAGCTCCTGGCAAATAAACGATGCTCACTTTATTAAGCTGCCCACAGATATTTTGTTACCTTTCCTATGAAAATTTGCAATCATCGATAATTTAAAAAACTACAGTGACTTCTTGAGGGGATACGGAACCTCAGTGAAAAGGGCAAGCAGTAGCATGTTGCTTAAACAAGACAGTATTTTCAAGATGGGATAGAATAGGTTGATTAACTATAAGCCAGTCAGCCTTACCTTGGTTGTGAGCAAACTGTTAAAAATGTTCTATTAAATAGAATAACTCATCATTTGGAAAGGAACTGATTAATCAAAGACAATCAGCATGCATTTGTTAAGGCAACATTGTGGCTGAAAGCTTGATGGAACATTTTGAGGAGGAACCAGGAGAGTGGATAACAGTTAGGGTTAGTTTGATGCAATCTACATTATAACAAGGTTTTTGACAAGGTACAATGGGACAGACTTATCAGAAACGTAAGTCCATGGGATCCAATGGAGAGGGGAAAATCTAGACTGGAAAGCAAAAGGAAATGTTTGAGTGTGATTCAGTAATGGTAATGTTGCTTCCAGTGGGTTCTAAAGGCTCAATATGGAGTCCTATACTTTTATTAATATCAATAATTTAGATCTGAAGGTAATAGGTATGATTCATATGATATAAAAATTGGTTGTTTGGTTGTAAGTGAGGAAACACAGTACAGACAGCATAAAGATTGCAATGGACTGGACAAAATAGTAGTAAATGGAATCCAGACTGGAGAAATATGACATCATGTACTCCAGGAGGACAAACTGGGCAAGCACTTACAGAATAAATGGCTGGACAGTGAGAAGTGTGAAGGAACAGAGGAACTTTGAAGTATATATTCCTAAAGGTAACAGAACAAGTAAATAAGGTAGTTAAAAAGGCATGTAGGATATATTTCTTTACAAGCCAAGAAACAGAATGCAAGTGCAGGGTGATTAAGCTAGAACTGTCAAATTAAGCATACAGTTCGGTCACTGTGTTGTAGGAGAATGTGATTACAGCAATGTTGTGTAGCACACAAGAGACCATAATGCTTTGGGCCATACACTCTTGATGAATTATGCAAGGTTCTTTCAGAGGTCCAGACAACAGAAGAATTGCTTAAACATGTTAATGGTCTGCTCAATGACATTTTGTCCAACAGTTTAGCTCAGGTTAAATATGTGCAGCCTGTGTAGGAGTTAAGACATGTAGTTAGCTAATAGTCCCTGTTGCCTAGTAGTCACTTTCTGGCTTTTCATAGATGCTAATATGTGGGCATTGACTTGCATGATGTGCTGAATATGGCCTCTCACTAACTGGACATTAAAGGAATGGAATTCTTTGCAAATTTACAAGCTGTGTCTGCAAACAGTGCATAGAGTCAATGACATCTGTAGTGATTGTAAGCCAGATGGACCTTGTAAAATGAGTTCCCTGATTAGGGCTGTTAATCTGGTCCAATCAGGAAGCTCTGGCTGACAGGTATAACAGGGTTATACCTGCCCCTCTTCCACGGTTACGTTAGAGCCCGGGTGTCCTTGGAGAAGGAGCACGCGGTGTCCACCAGCACCCTGGAGTTGTTCAGGGAGAGGTGGGCGCCGCAGGGAGTGGAGTGCATCATTTCTCCCTCCAACTCTATTTTGATTTAGTCCCTATCCTTCCCCTCACTGTTTTGATCACACAGCACTGCCCTTTGATGTGAAGGGCAGTGTTTGTCACTGGCCACCCGGGTGTTTTCCTATCTTCCTGGTGGTGGAAAATGAATAAAGATTTGTGCACTTTGTGTCTTTCACTGTGTCTCACACCTGCAAAAAAAAAACAAAAAAAAAACAACCAGGGTTATAACCGGAAGGTGGGTAGGGGCGGGCTGCCTTAGAGTGGTCGGAAGGTGGGAGGGGCGGGGGCTTGCTGGGTCTGTATTGTCTGCACTTTTGTATGTAACAGTACTGTGTAATGTACAACTGTCATTGTTGTCTCTTTATATCTTTATGTGAAACTGGGATTTGAGATTTGTCCTCATGTCCCTGTAAACTGTTTCAATGGTAGGGTTTGGGGGCCTGGCTTTGCTGCTCCTCTCCCTTGTAAAATTGCTGTCTCTTGTATGCAACTGTAAATGTAACTGTTTGTTTGTTTGTAATCACATTCTCCTACAACACAGTGACCGAACTGTATGCTTCATTTGGCTGTGGCCTGGACGGTTTATTTGACAGTTCTAGCTTAATCACCCTGCACTTGCATTCTGTTTCTTGGCTTGTAAAGAAATATATCCTACATGCCTTTTTAACTACCTTATTTACTTGTTCTGTTACCTTTAGGAAACTGTTTTTGTAATTTGTTTAATAAAATTAATAAAAATATAAACAGGAAAAAAAAAACAACAGGGTTATCAGGGGTTCTGTTCACACTGAGAGCTGGCAAAGGGTGATGGCCTCTATGGGATTATTTCAGTGGACAATAGAAAGGCGGTCTTGAAGAAATTTGCTGCAACAATCGTCTTTGAGTTGGGGTAAGCATTTCTGGCATCATACTGTTATTCGGAAAGCTTGACTCATATGATCCTGCCATCAAAGACACGGCCCAGTTTGTGGAAAGAATGTATTTGTTTTCAAGCAAATGGCATTGGGCCAGATGCAAAACAACATGTAATTCTCCTGAAAGCTTGTGGACACGCAGCTTTTTCAGTTATTGCAAATGTTACTTTCTCTGTGGCACCAGATATTAAAACCTTTCAAGAGTTGGCAGATTTAGTTAAGGAATATTGTGACACCAAGCCTCCTCTAATTCTGAGATGCTATCAGTTTTACTCAGCAATTTGAGAAATGGGGGATACATATTGGGATCTTTGACAAGGTTAAGATTACTAGCAGAGGCACGTGACTTTGGTTTGGAGTATGTAGGATTAATGATGTAACCATGCAAAAGTGCCCGCTAGCTGAAACCCAACTGGACTTCAAACAGGCACTACAACTGGCTTTATCATTTGAAAACGCAACAAGTGGAGTATATGATTTGAAGAGTATTTCAACAGAAGTGGACACCCTCACCAGTCTGACTGAGCTTGGGAACACCAAGGCAGTTTCATAGCTTCACTCAGGACATAGCCTGAACAAAGGCACTTTAGGTCCAGCCAACAGCAAAACCCCAAAACAAAGCCAAGCCTAGGCCAAATGGTTAGAATTGTCTTCAGGATCCAGACTAGCAAGTCATAGTACTTGCTGCCAGTATCCAGACGTCAGACAGCAAGAGTATCGCACTAGACCTAAACTGAGTAAGAGAACTTATAGGCCAGTATCCAGGAGAGTGCACACCCTAGAAGACCCACCTATATGTGTTTGGGACATTTAAATTACTTAGCAACATCCAAATCAGAACCAATCAAAATAAACATCTGGCTAAATGGTCACCAAGTTCTAATGGAGGTCAATACCATGCACCCATTTCAGTGATTGCAGAACCAG
This sequence comes from Chiloscyllium plagiosum, assembly GCF_004010195.1. Classification (NCBI taxonomy): domain Eukaryota; kingdom Metazoa; phylum Chordata; class Chondrichthyes; order Orectolobiformes; family Hemiscylliidae; genus Chiloscyllium; species Chiloscyllium plagiosum. The sequence goes on along the minus strand of NC_057716.1, from coordinate 1,087,905 downwards.
TCTTTAATAAAATTTAAAATCTGGACTCCAACCCTTAAGTTTGGATAAGACATTGGCTAGACTGAGAACCTATAACAGAAAACCTTTCCAGATTAAGTGCACAACTTCGGTTCCAATCTCTTATGAGAAGCAGCTGGTTCAGTTACCAATGATCATAGTAAAAGGCTCAGGCCCAAGCTTGTTGGGGCAAAATTGGTTGAGAAAAATCCATCTAGATTGGCTGAACATCTTTCAATTCAAAAACGGCTGTCTGAGTGAAGTTCTAATTAAATACCTGTAAGTTCTTCAGGAAGGTCTATCAAAGGAGCGAAGGCCACCTTGCATGTTGACCGGTAAGCAATTCGTGGAATGGTTCTGCAAGGCCCCATCCAGTGCCATTTGCATTATGAACAAAAGTGGAAGCAGAAATCAGAAGGCTGGAAAGTGAAGGAATCATCAAAACAGTCCAGTTTGCAGAATGGGCAGCAGTGGTAGTAGAGGGTCAGTTTGCCTTTGTGAGGATTTTAAACTATTGGTAAACAGCTTTTCGCAGCTGGATAAATACCCAATCCCTCACATAGAGGATTTATATGCAAAGCTGGCCTGCCTTTCGTGCAGTTGGACATGAGTACTTGCAATTGAGGTTACATGAAAGCTCATCCATAATCTCGCCTCCATCCTGGCACAACTCCATCAACTCTTTACAAAAAAAGGTCAGTCTTAGAAATGGTCATGCAACCAATCCATAGCTTTCAATGAAGTAAAGAAACAGCTATCATCCTTTATGTTGTTGGCACACTATGATCCCAAGCAAGATTAGATTAGATTAGATTCCCTACAGTGTGGAAACAGGTCCTTCGGCCCAACCAGTCCACACTCAGTCCACACTGACCCTCCGAAGAGTAACCCACCCAGACACATTTCCCTCTGACTAATGCACCTAGCACTATGGGCATGGCCAAGATGTGGTATTGACATGCAATGCCTCCCCTTAAAGCATCAGGGTAGTATTAGCCCACAGGTGTCCCAATAGCGTTTGCATCCAGGTCCACAAACCCCTGCGAGGTCTACTTAAAGAGGACAAGGCAGTGCCATGCATAGCTTCAGAACTCCCGAAACTGCTGGTGACAGATAATGGGCCATCATTTCCCAGCAAGGAATTTGAGTATTTCCTATGGCATAGTTAATTTTTCACAAAGCCATATGTACATCTATTGATCAATGCTGTATTGTTTCCCAGGTTGGTTTTTAATAATCCTTAATAGATTTTATAAAATCCAACAGTATTTTTAAAATCTAAAGTTTAAAATCTACTATTCATTGTACATAAAAGCTTATTAATTCTTTTAAACTCAAACAAAATGCCAAAAAGACATCAGAGTATTTGGTCAGAAAAGCAGAAAATCAGACTTGCTTTGAATGCTCATTAGTAATGAAGAGTTTGCCATTCCAACTTACAATAAATAGATGGTTATGTTTGATCTGCAAATCTCTTTGACAACCAGCAACAAATGGTAAGGTATTATAGATATTTTCTAAATAACCTGTTCAAAAATACTATTGCACATCTCTGGAGCAGGTGGGTCAACCTGGGTCTACTGGCCTCAGAAGAAGGGACATTACCACTGCATCACATTTGCGAGCAACTCTCACTCCCCTTTCAGTCAGGTATTACAACAAACTTTTTCTTAATTGGCACCTATGGGACCAGCAGCGTGTTGGTTAATCAAATATTCCATTGATCAAATGGTCCACAATCAATATAAAAAACACAATAAGTAATAGAAACATAATGCAGGGGGTATACACGTCACTGTTATACTTTATTTACAGCATAAATCACTTCAATAATAATGCAGTTTTGCCTTAAAACTTATAAAATCCAACAGTATTTTTAAAATTTAAAATCTACTATTCATTGTACACAAAAGCTTATTAATTCTTTTAAACTCAAACAAAATGCCGAAAAGACATCAGTTGATCGCGATAATACTTCCTGTATTTGAGGTATATAACTTTTGCTGGTTTTCGAGAGTGTCACTTCATAAGATGCCGGTTAAAACAAAGTTTGCTGTATAATGCAAAGTTGTAAAATCTTTTCAGCTGCTAGACGTAACATAATGACAACCAGACATCTTTTCTATTCAAAGTTAAAAATCACGCAACACCAGGTTATCGTCCAACAGGTTTATTTGGAAGCACTAGCTTTTGGAGCACTGCTCCTTTATCAGATGGTTGTGATGAAGGAGCAGCGCTCCAAAAGCTAGTGCCTCCAGATAAACCTGTTGGGACTAAAACCTGGTGTTGTGTGATTTTTAACTTTGTACACCCCATTCCAACACCAGCACCTCCAAATAATTTTCTATTCCAAGTCTTTAGACTGGTAGGTTTAATACCAGCTGAGTGCTTAAGATTTTATTTCAATGGCCCTGATGAACATAAAGGAAGCAGCTCCACAATGTCTGAGGTACAACTCTGTTGAGGTAAATCCTGTCTTATACTTTTGAGTAAGCATCACAGGAAATTAGTTTGAGACAAACCACAATGGTAAATAAATGTTTTATCCAAGAAAATTGCAATTTATTAAATTAATATACAAAAGTATCTGAATAAACCATTCCTTTATGTTTCAAAAAGTACTGTACTAAATGGACAAGAGTTGATAGCACTGCAGGTCAGATAATTTGCACTCCAGGATACTGAAAAGAGGTAAGGGATGAAGTATCAAAGGCACTAACCTCAACTTACCAAACTTATTTGACATGACCTGAAGGTTTGCATATTTGCATTTCTTTCCATTATAACACAAAATAGGGAAAAGGAACATTTCAACAAGGCATCTATAGAGCAGGAACAATAGGACAAGGTATTGACAGAGCAGAAATTATATATTCTTTTCTTTATTCATTCATGGGCTGTGGGAGTTGCTGGCGAGGTAGCATTTATTGCCCATTTCTAATTTGCCCATTTCTAATTTGCCCAGAAGGCAGTTAACAATCAACCACATTACTGTGGGTCTGGAGTCACATGTAGGCCAGACCAGATAAGGATGGCAGTTTCCTTCCCTAAAGGGCAATAGTGAACCAGGTGGGATTTTCCAACAATTGATAAAGGATTCATGGTCATCATTAGACCTCTAATTCCAGAATTATTGTTTGCTGAATTCAAATTCTATGAATATAATACATAATAATTCTACCAAAATAAATATATAATAGGTTTACTTTGGAAGTGGGAAAACTATTAGATATCATAAGAAAATACCATAAGTGAAAAAATTGGTCTAACACAGGTCTAACACAATTCTTCAAGGAAATCATTGAACAGGTGGACAAAGGGAATATAATGGATACGGTATATGCATTTGACAAAGGCAAAACTTATTGTAACGTTTAAGACCTGGAAGTAAAAGGCTAGTACAGAAGTAAATAAATATTTCTGGCATTGACAAACATGCATGCATCTAGAATTTACATTCGTAGAATCATACAGTACAGAAGGGCTCCTTCAGCCCAACAAGTCAGTACCACCAGAAGTACACTACTACCTATGCTTGTTCCACATTCCCGTACTAGATCCAAAGCTTAGAAAGTCATGACACTTCAAGTGCTCACATAAGTACTTCTTAACGTTTGTGAGATTTCCTACCTTAATTACTTTCCAAGGCAATGCATTCCAGACCCCTACTACCCTCTGGTGAAAAATAGTTCCTAAAATCCCCTTTAAACCCTTTTGTCTCTCATTTTAAAATTATGCACCTTTGTCATTGATCCTTCAATTAAGGGGAACAGCTGCTTTCTACCCATCCGCTCTGTGGCCTTCTTAATATTCTACACCTCTATCAGGTTCCCCTTCAACCTTCTCTGCTCCAAAGAAAAGCAATGCAAGCTTATCCATCTTCTCTGAAATGCTCCATCCCAGGAAACACCTTGGTGAATCTCATTTGTACCTACACCAGTGCATTCACCTCCTTCCCACAGTATAGTGACCAGAAGTGCAACAGTACTTCAGATGTCGTGTAACCAAAAATCTGTCATCTCTGCTCTTATAATCTATGCCATGATTGACAAAGGCAAGCATCCCATACATGCCTTCTTAACGACCCTATTAACCTGTCCTGCCACCTTCAGGGATATGTAGACAAACACCTAAGATCCCTCTCTTCATCTGAGCTTCCTAGTGTCTTGTCAATCACTGAATACTCCATTATCCTGTTTCTTCTTCCAAAGTGCATCAGCTTACATTTATCAAGGTTAAATTCCATCTACCACTGATCAGTCGATTTGACTAATCCATTTATATCCTCCTGTAACTTCTGATCTTCCTGCACATCCACCCTCCTCATTTACTGTATTCGTTGCTCTCGATGTGGTCTCCTCTACATCAGGGATACCAAGTGCCAACTCGGAGAATGGGTCAGGGAATACCTCTGGTCCGCACTCACCAAATGACCCCAAGGCCCTGTGGCCAACCACTTCACTCCCCCTCACAATCCCCCAAAGCACATACAAATCCTGGGCCTCCTCCACCGCCAAATCAAAGCCACCTGCCAACTGGAGGAAGAATGCCTCATCTTCTGCCTTGGGACCACACAGCATCAAGATTGACTTCACCAGCTTCCATATCTTTCCATCTCATGCCAGATCCAATGCTCCAACTCTGCACCGCCCTCTTGACCTGACCTACCTGTCTAACCTCTCTCCCACCTATCCGCTCCACTCTCCCACTGACCTATTACAATCACTTCCTGCATGTATCCACCTATTGCCATCCCACCTACCTTCCCCTCCAGCCACACCCCCAACCCTCATTTATCCCTCAGTCCCCTTCCCCTTCACTCTCCACATTCCTGATGAAAGGCTTATGCCCAAAACATGGACTTTCCTGATTCTCAGATGCTGTCTAACTTGCTGTGCCTTTTCGACTCTTCTTGTTAACTGTCAACTACCCAATCTTTGTGACATCTGCAAACGTATGTATCATTCCCTCAAATTTTCATCCACAAATTTATGAATACAACAAACAATATGGCACCCAGCACTGATCTCTGAGGTACATCACTGCATACTGGACTTCAGTTACACAAACGAACAGCCTCACACCGTCTCTCAAACTGTCTCCTGTCACTAAGCCAATTTGTGAACCAACTTGTCAACTTATCCTGGATCCCATGAGCTTTTATCTTTTTTTCAGTCAGTTTCCTATGTGAGACCTTGACAAAGGCCTTGCTGAAATCTGTAGATATATGAGCCAATAAATAACTCATACCTTCATCCAAACACTTAATCACCTTCTTGAAAATTCCACTAGATTTGTTCGGCATGACCTCTCACTGACTTATGCTGACTTATTTTTTATTTATTCATGGATTATAGATGTTGCTGGCTGGCCAGTATTTATTGCCCGTCCCCAGTTGACCTTGAGAAGGTGGGAGAGAGTTGTTTCCTTGAATCACTGCAGTTCAGGTGCTATAGGTTGATCCACAATGCTAACAGAGAGGATTTCAGGGAAGAAATGGCATTATCTTTCCAAGTCATATGCTGAGTGGCTTGGAAGCAAATTTGCAGGTGGTGGTGTTCCCGTGTATCTGCTGCCCTTGTCCTTCTAGATGGAAATGGTCGTGGGTTTAGAAGGTGCTGCCTCAGAATCTTTGGTGAATTTCTGTTGTGCATCATGTAGATGGTATACACTGCTGCTACTCAGTGGAGGGAGGAGTGAATTTATGTGGATGTGGTGCCAATCAAGCCGTCTGCTTTTATCTGGATGGGTCATTCTTGAATATTGTCGGAGCAAGACTCATCCAGGCAAGTGGGGAATATTCCATCACACTCCTGGACTTGTGCCTTGTAGACAATGGACAGACTTTAGGGAGTCAGGAGGTGAGTTACTTGCCGTAGTATTCCTAGTCTCTGACCTGCTCTTCTGGTCACTGTGTTTGTGTGTAAAATCCAGTTAAAATTCAGTTCAATGGTAACCCCCAGGCTGTTGATAGTTGGTATTTCAGTGATGGTGACATCATTGAATGTCAAGGGATGTTGTTACTTTCTCTCTTGTTAGAGATGGTTATTGCCTGGCTTTCATTGGGAGTGTGGTGCAGGAAAAGCACAGCAAGAGAGGCAGCATCCAAGGAGCAGGAGAATTGACGTTTCAGGCATAAGCCCTTCATCAGGAATCCACAAATGCTACGTCACTCATCAGTCCAAGGCTGCATATGGTCGAGGTCTTGTTGCATGGGCAGCACGGTGGCTCAGTGGTTAGCACTGCTACCTCACAGTGCCAGGGAATCTGATTTGATTCCATCCTCGGGTGACTGTCTGTGTAGAGTTTGCATGCCCTCCATGTGTCTGCGAGGGTTTCCTCCAAGAGCTCCAGTTTCCTTGCACAGTCCAAAGGTGTACAGATGAGGTGGATTCAGCATCCTAAATTGCCCATAGTGTCAAGGGATTTGCAGGTTAGGTGCATTAGCTGTGGGAAACGCAGGGCTACAGGGATCGGGAAGGGGGTGGGTCTCGGTGGGTTGCTCTTCAGAGAGACAATGATATTCGATGGGCCGAATGGCCTGCTTCCACACTGTTGAGATTCTATTTGAACATGGATACTTCAGTACTTTATGAGCCATGAATGATGTTGAACATTGTGCAATCATCAGCGAACATCCCCATTTCTGACCTTATGAAGGGAAGGTCATTGATGAAGCAGCCAAACATGGTTGGGCAAAGGACACTAACCCGAGGAACTCCTAGAGAGATGTAGTGGAGTTCTGAGACAACTGACCTCTAACAATCATAGTCATCTTCCAATATGCAGGTTCAACTCCAATCAGTGGAGAGTTTGCCCCTGATACCCATTTTGCTAAGGCTCCTTGATGTCAAATGCGTTCTTGATGTCAAAGGTTGTCACTCTCACCACTCTTTTTGACTTTAGCTCTTTTGTCCATGTTCGAACCAAGGCTGTAATTAGGTCAGGTGCTGAGTGGTCCTGGCAGAATCCAAACTGGGCATCACTGAGGGTATTGCTGATCAGGTGCTGCTTGATAACACTACCTTCCATCACTTTATTGATGACTGAGAGCAGACTGATGGGGCAGTAATTGCCAGGTTTGATTTTGCCTGCTTTTTGTGTACAGGACATACATACCAGGGCAATTTTCCATTTTGTTAGGTAGATGCCAGTGTTCAAGCTGTACTGGAACAGCTTGGCTTGGAGAGTGGTAGGTTCTGAAGCACAAGTGTTCAGTACTATTGCCAAAATGTTGTCAGGGCCCGTAGCCTTTGTCGTATCCAGTGCCTCCAACCATTTCTTGATATCCTAAACCTATGCCCTCTAGTTCTGGACTCCCCCACCCCAGGGAAAAGACTTTGTCTATTTACCCTTTCCATGCCCCTCATAATTTTGTAAACCTCTATAAGGTCACCCCTCAGCCTCCGACGCTCCAGGGAAAACTGCCCCAGCCTGTTCAGCCTCTTCCCTATAGCTCAAATCCTCCAGCCCTGGCAATATCCTTGTAAATCTTTTGTGAACCCTTTCAACTTTCACAATATCTTTCTGATAGGAAGGAGACCAGAATTGCATGCAATATTCCAACAGTGGTCTAACCAATGTCCTGTACAGCCGCAACATGACCTCCCAACTCCTGTACTCAGTACTCTGACCAATAAAGGAAAGCATACCAAACGACTTCTTCACTATCCTATCTACCTGCGACTCCACTTTCAAGGAGCTATGAACCTGCACTCCAAGGTCTCTTTGTTCAGCAACACTCCCTAGGACCTTACCATTAAGTGTATAAGTCCTGCTAAGATTTGCTTTCCCAAAATGCAGCACCTCGCATTTATCTGAATTAAACTCCATCTGCCACTTCTCAGCCCATTGGCCCATCTGGTTAAGATCTTGTTGTAATCTGAGGTAACCTTCTTTGCTGTCCACTACGCCTCCATTTTTGGTGTCATCTATAGATGTAGGGCTGTAGATGGCCAAAGCACATCAGGGGAGCTTTCCCAGCCTAGATATTTAAAAGAAAATTAGAGCAAATTTCTATCCTATAATGATTGTCACTGCCTTCAATTTGGAGCAATATAGTATTTAATAAAGTATTTCTGCAATGTGCAAATTTTATTGCCGGTTTTGAAATAAAATAAATACATGAATTGTAGACTCCGTACCTTTTGGGAGTGCCTTATCTACCAAGAACATACTGGAAATTAGGACTCATACAACCTGTAATTTCCAGAGCTCAGACACTTCATTATTGGGAAAGATTTGAGAAGATGGAACTGTTTTTCTTGAAGAAAAATCTAAAAGGAGCTTTGAATGATATTTTCAAAATCAAGAGGGGTCTAGACAGAGTAGAGAGATACTGTTCCTACTCCTAAATGAATCAAGAACCAGTTTTAAAATATTTTGCAAGTGCGAGGTGAAAAGGAAACTTTTTCATACAGCAAGTAGTCAGGGTATGGAAAGCACTGCCTGGAGGTGTGGTGGAAGCAGCTTCAACTGAAGCATTCAAGAGAGGATTGGACAATTGTTATAATAGAGAAAAATGCAGGGTTATGGAGAAAAGACAGGAGATTGGCACTTAAAATGTTCAGAGAGGCAGTGCAGTCATGATGTGAAGAATGGCTGGCCTCACTGTTAACAATTCCATGCTTGGCTTGGTGGTATTATGACAATGGATCAGAACCATGTCTTATTAATAGGCTTTTGTTTTTACTTAGCGAGTCTGAGAAGATTTGTAGCTCAGGTTGAGGTTCCGGTTGTAGGTTTGCTCGCTGAGCTGGAATGTTCATTTCCAAACATTTCATCACCCTACTAGGTAACATCTTCAGTGGGCCTCCAGGCAAAGCACTGTTGATAATTCCTGCTTTCTATTTATATGTTTGGGTTTCTTTGGGTTGGTGATGTCATTTCCTGTGATGTCATTTCCCATTATTCTTCCTGTTTCTTTTTACTTTTAATTCCAAAATGTATTGTTTAATATAAAAATAACTGAAACAATAAAATAAAAACTGGCTCCTTTGTTTCCCTCCTGTCTGCTGGATCCTCCCCCCCCCCCCCCCCAGACCCATTGTTACGATGGATCTGGGAGGAAAGTATCCAGCAGGCAGGACAATAAACAAGAGGAGCCAGTTTAACCCACCTTATCCAGGAGCTAATGATCGGGTTTGGAATGGAAGCAATTTGGGGAACATTGCCTGCAATCTGTCATAATAATGAGGTGCCAATAAAATGGATTGCTTGTCCTGGATGGTATTGACCTTTAAATTTTGTTGGACGTAATCTCATCTAGGCAAATGCAAAATAATCTATCATACTCCTGACTTGAGTCTTGTAAATAATGGACAAGCTTTGAGGAATCAGGTGATGAGTGACTTGCCTTAATGACTGATGTGTGCTTGAAGCCCTGACATTCATTCTTGTTGGGAATTGCAAAGTGTTGAACTATTCTCCAAATATTTGACAGGTTCACGAATAATTGCATCATGAAAACAGGCACTTGTAGCCTCAATAATGAAAATCAGCACATTTAAAATTAAGGGTCAATGTCAAATTGCTAATGCTTTAAGCAAATTTCAGATTTGTTTTCTGCAGTTTTAGTTTAAAAAAAACATGATCAAAATAGAAATGCAGGAGTTCGAAGCAGGAATAAGCAATTTGGCCTTTTGAGCCTACTCTACCACACAATAAGATCACCATTGATCTGATTGTATCATCTCAATGTTTCTCCCTCCACTCCATAACCTAAACTCACTCACCTTTAAAAAATCCATCTAAATTAGCTTTGAATAAATTTTGAGACCCAGCTTCCACTCCTTTCTGTTACAGTGCACCATGTTGATAAGGAAAACAAATTGCATTAAATTGCTGAGCATAGATTTTTTTTTCCTATCCCCGCGCATAATCAATGTAACCTTTTACTGACCTCAGGTTCTTGCTCATGATGTCGAAAAGGTACCATGCTGACCATCACAGCAGTTCCTAGAACTGTTAACAGGGCCATTTTGTGATCCGACACCTTGGCCTTTTGCCATACAACTGCCTGAAATATGATGGCACAGAATCAAATTCTTCGAACTAAATTTAGGTTTGTTTAGGTCAAGTTATATGAAGGTTTATATAATTATGAAGCTTCACAAACATTTTAAGTACTAAACTTATACACTAGTTTCACGATATTTCTTATATTTTAAATATAAATTATTGCAGTTTCTGCGCGCACACCCACCCATCCATTTAGCCCTGCAACATTGTGTAATGATGGCAGTTAAAAGGAAATTCTGCATTTAGCACAAGCAGCACTTAGCAACAGCAACACCTCTGAGCCCGATGACCTACATTGGCTTCCAGTCCAGCTATGACTCGATTTAAAAATTCTCCTGATTGTTTTCAAATCACACAACATTTATATGCTCCTCCAATCTTGGCCACTTGCACATCCCCGATTTTAATCCTTTAATATTAGTGAGTTGCATTGAGCTGCCTAGGCATTAAGCTCCAGAACTTATCTCATAAATTTCCCCAATTTTCCCTTGTCCTTTAAGATACTCCTCAAAATCTACATCTTTGAATGATTTCCCACAGGTTAGGTAAGTTAGCTCCACTCGACTGGTGAGGTGAAGCATTCTGGCAAGATAGATCATGCCCTCCTATATGGCTCGGAGACACCTCCAGTTGCTGAAGTAGTACCAACAATGCTGCCTGCGCAAGATACTGAGAATCCGCTGGAAAGAAAGACACATCAATACCAGCTTCCTCGACCAGGCCAACATCCCCAGCATTGAGGCACTGACCACTCTTGTTTAGCTCTGATGGGCTGGGCATGTCTTCCGTGTGATTGACAAGAGACTCCCCAAACAGGTGCACTACTCTCAGCTTTGAAATGGCGAGCGAACCCCAGGTGAACAAAGGAAGCGCTTCAGTGATACCCTCAAGGCCTCACTGACAAAGTGCAGCATTCCCACCTAGGCCCAACACCGTCCAAGGTGGTGGAAGAGCATCCGACAAGGCATTGAGCACCTCAATGGAAGCCAGGCGAAAGCAGTGAAAGGAGCCGTTGCCACACTGATGCGCCAACTACCCCTTCCCATGACCACCACCTGCCCCACATGTAACTGAGCATGCGGTGATCACATTGGTCTGTACAGCTACCCACTGACTGACCCTGAGAGTGGAACAGAGTCATCCTCATCTGCAAGGAACCACCAACAATGATGACATCTTTCACCAAACTTTGATAATTTGCCCAATATTTCCTTACATGATTCAGATCAACTTTCTAGTAGATCTGATAGCTACACATATTGGAATACTTGTTTTACCATATGAAAGGTAATATATAAACACAAGTTATTGCAATGAATGAAGGTGATTTAACAATAGTAAAACAATCATGAGCTTTTACCCCACAACTTAAATCAATTGTACCATGATAATTTAGAGCCAATTATAAATTTCAGCTAAATTCCAAGTATTTGAAAATTATTGTCTCTTCATTCTTTGTATATTTAAAGTGAATATTTGACAATATATATTTTCATATTGCAACATGATTATTGGACAGTTTTACTAAATCATATCAAGCAAAACGGCACAATAATAAACATTTCAATCAACTTAAAAGACAACAAAAATGTAAAATTTATTAAGAGGTATCATGAATTTCTCCGATTAAAAGTGAAGACAATTCAGATTTTGGATGCATGCACTATTTCAGACTCATGTTAAAACTGTGACAATGTAGTGTGTACACAAAATTGGATAACAATATTTACACTGTTAATTATAAGGTGCGCAGAATCATGTGGCATTCTATGAAGGGTCTCTCTTGAGGAAAGCATAACAGAAAGCAGCAGTAGTTTTAAATTGTGAACAAGATGAAATCACAATCTTATACATTTCTGACAGAATAGTTGAATTACATTATTGGTTCAATGTGAAAACAAAATTGCACTCCAAACTTGGACTTCCTTGAACTATTACAAATTGGAATACGGGTGATGACTTTTTGATCACTATCCAAATTGTTATGCAAAATAACGCAGTACAAGATTTTGATTATTGGTTTCACGACTTTATTGTTTGTAATTGTACAGAGAAAATGATATTCTATGACAGAAAACTATCAGTTTAACAAAATGAGAAAAGCTTGCTTGAGGACATTACAATTCATCAAAATTACCTTACCCTGAAATGTGTCATGTAAGTATACAGACATCCCGAAATGTAAACTAATAATACAAACCATTTCTAATGTTACAAAAATAAGCTATTTTATTCAAATGTTCACCTTTATTTGCGGCTTCTCTTGGGTTGCACAATTTATATTTGGTATCATAAAGTCAAAAAAATTATTGTGCAAATGTATAGAACTACGTACATATTGCAATAACTGATTCACTATTAAAACATTAATCAGTGCAATGCATTCAATTTAGATTGACAGCATCCCAAATAGTAAGATGCAGCTTTGTAACCTGATCAAGCATGTGATATAAAATATGCAGAGAGCTGCTGAACGTCAGGTTTAGAATGAAGTAAGGATTTCCAATTAAACATTTGTCATGTAGAGATTCTTTCCAAATCCTTTTCAGGAGATTACACAGAAAGGGCTGGTACATTGTTACTTTCTTTAAATAAAAAATAGAATCCTAACCATGAAGGCAAAGCATATTATCCATTTTTTAAGCACTAATATCTTTCTTGTCAGCATTTAGTACTGGTTGGCATTTGTGCAATGTCATCTTGACAGAATGATTTATTTTCCAGCGACATCAATTTATTTTCCATGTCAGCAATTGGCCAAAATGCACCTCCTCTTCATGTTGCTTGTTGGTTATCTTCACAAGTGCATGAAAAGTAAACTTAAAATATGCTGATTTATTCAGATGAAAAATGTTCATTTTATAAACTAAGCTTCGTTTGAAGAAAGAAGGAATACATTTCAAAGTTTTGATGAAGGCTTCTGGAAAACCTTCGCATTTAAGTTTTTGATAATTAGCTTGTGGTTCTCGAATATTATGCTTTGTTTATGCATCCAATTTACAAAAAAAACCACAAATATAAATAAGACAGAGAGAAGACTTTGCTATTTAAACATTTTGGTACTTCTTTCTTAGTAACTCTAATATAACAAATGTTTCTTGTTAGTTATCTATCCAAGTCTAAAATACAGTAAAGTGCATTGCACAGGAATGATTGGGTAGACATCAAATTTGTTTTGGCTTCTGGAAAATACTGCTCTGGCATTCTACCAATATAATCAATCAATCCAACAAAAAATACTGTGTAATACCGCAGGAGAAAAGATATGGAGAAGCCACACCTTATAATCAACATTACGTTCAAACTGGAAAAATCTAACTGCAAATACAACTAGTGCATCCACCTTGCTAGGTGTAATTAGAAAGTTCCACAAAACAGAAACAGGCCACTTGGCCTGACTATATCAGCTTTATAGATTCGGATAGACCTCTATCCACTCCACTTCACTTAATCCTATCATCAGACTATATTGAAACAACCCCAAAGTGTTGGATAAAATCAGCAGGACTGACAGCATCTGTGAAGATAGAAACAGAGTTAACATGTCGAGTCCAGTGTGACTCTTTTCCATAACAGTATATAATTCTATTAAGTCCTTCCTCATTCTTTCTCTTCAGATGTTTCTATTGCGATTTGTAATGAATACCCCTTGCACATTATGTAAGTTCTTTGCCTAAAGAATAGTGATAATCTCTTGGACTAAAGGATAAAGCATTTCTGAATAGATAGCACACAGATGTGACACAATTATATCTGCTGCACAATTAGGGTGTCTAATTTTAATCGTGGATTTGCACAACTCCATTAATTTGCTAGACAATAAAACAATGACAATTCTGTTTTTCCAGTATATCAATGTACAAAGCTAAAAGGAATTTTCTCAATTGACAAGAAATCTCTTGCACTGGGAATTTTGCACATTTGTAAATAAACAATAATAAATTACGTTTCTATAATTAGAATAAAATTAGTAGCAAGACAGCTGGTGAAATAACTCCACAGAGGCTGGTATCCTGTCATTATGTCAACCTTTATTTACAAGTACATAGAACTTGACACTAGTCCGGCTTCAACAGAGCCAGCTCTCAGAGTGAACAGAGCCTCTGACACTCTTGTTTGAATCTGTCAGCCAGGGCTCCCTGGCTGGACCAGATTAACAGTCCCAATCAGCAAACTCATATTTTATGAGGTCCACCTGGCTGACCTCGTTACAATCACTACAGCTGATAACTTGAGTACGGATAAAAGATTAGCTGTATAGTATTTGTTCTTGAAATTTCCAAGAATTTTAGTGGAAAAGCTGTTTCTCGATTGCAATCATAGTAAAATACTACTGCCGCCTACAGCATTCTAATGAAGCTCCACCTACAAATGTATGATACAGCAGATTTATCTGCTGGCTAGACAAACAGCTGTTATTCTAGAATAAATGAGAATTGTGCAAGTGGACTCTGCGGAATCCCTCTCATATCACACTCCAAAGGAATTATCCAGTAAACTTTCTGCTGGGTAATTCTGCTATGGTAGGATCTCTCCAATAGTGTCCGTTTAAATTGGAGACCTCGGATTGTTCCAATGAAATTAAATAAAATAGTTACTCAATAAAACGTCAGTTAAATACATTGTCTAACTCTTCAGTAACTATTAAAAACACCACCTACATACCACTCATACTTCCAACAACAAACCTTATCCCCACCATCTCAGGACTCTAACCTGAGCTGTCCAATCCAACACTCCCAGCTATATTCCCACTCATGGAACTAAAAGTCATAGATCATACAATTCCTACAGTGTGGAAGCAGACCATTTGGCCCATCAAGTCCATATCAACCCTGCGAAGATCATCCCACCCAAACCAAATCCTCCACCCCATCCCTATAACCCTGCATTTCCCATAGCCAATCCATCTAGTCTGCACATCTTTGGACCGTGGGAGCAAATTGAAGCACCTGAAGGAAATCCATGCAGATACGGGGAGAATGTGCAAACGCCACATAGACAGTCGCTCAAAGCTGGAATTGAATCCAGGTCCGTGGTGTTGTGAGGCTATAGTGCTAACCCCTGAGCCACGGTGCCGTCCCACCTTGAGAGTTCCCAGGGCTACTCTGTCCCAACTATTTAGTATTGTGTTACCCCTTTGGTGGATCTGTCCAGTTGATGGGATAGATTTACCCAAAATGGCAATGAAAGAGTCTTAAGTATTTGCTAGAAGGTATAAAAACTACTGTTGGAGAGGGATTTTGAAGAGAAGTCTAAGTGCTGTGTTCAAAAGCACAAATCGATCTTTATTTGGAGCTCCTTTACCACACGTGTGGAAGAGGCTAGAGGTCACTTCGAATCTGGCCTTCCTTGGGGCCCACTTGCCCTCTTAATTACAGCTCAGATTGGAGGTCAGTGACACACTACCTTTTCAAATAAAGTACAGGGTATCCATATTTACCACAATGATTACATACAACATTGCTTTCAGTGGTTGTCACATTCCCTTTGACATACACATCAAATCCTCTGAATACCCAATCAAAGATAGACAACTTCATGGTCCACTTTATGACCTTCCATCATCTTGTGATGTTTGCTAATCCCCCGATCACTTCTCCTTGGGGACTTATGACTATTGATCACATTCGAACACTGATTGTTATGTCCCTTCCTAGATATTTGCTAACTGCATCATATTCTTGCTTATTACTAATGACTTTTCAAATTTGGTAATGCAATTCATATCCTTTTCTGATCTTGGTACAGAAGATTAAAAAGGATGTTAATTTCTACCAGTTATTGTCATTTTGTACTAATATAAAGTTACTTATAAAGTTATAAATAGTTAAAACTAATTCTATGATTCTGTGACAAAGCTAACAATTTCGGGAACAGCTTCCCTCTTATTCGACTTGCGAAGTGGCAGCTGTTTATTCTCGAGGTCATGGTGATCCTCTTTCAAAATTGTTTCTGTCCCCCTTGCCACGTTACTTGTCTCTTGGTACTCTGACAAGATTATCTTGTTTATACCTTTTTGTTATTCTAATGTTCTTGCTGACAGAGAAAAAAAGTTTCTTCCAGGGTGTTTATCAAAACTAGTCTCTGCATTCAAGGCCAACTGCCTTCAGAAATTTAATTCCCAATTTCTATTCTTGTATAAACATGTGTCAAGTCTAATACTTATTGTAATTCTTTAAAAAGCCTCATCTCAGGTAGGTCAAGTTTTCCCTTTCAATTTCATATAAAAATCGTAACTCTCATATCAGATGGTTTTCATCAGATCTGCCTTTTCACAGCCTTACTGTTTGCATTCTAATCCCATTTTACTAAGACTCAGAGGCATTTTGGTGTCTGTCTGTGAATTCAGGATTTGAGCTTTATGAAATGCTGCATCAGCTACAAATTCTTTCCATTGTCTGTGTCGGTTAAAAAGAAAACCCCTTTTGTCATATTCAGTCATGGGCAAACCACATCAACCACAATATCAGCATGTTCTTTGGCTAGTCTGAGGAATAATTCTCCTAACATTTGCACAAGTGCCTGAGGACAACTGTGCAGGTTCAGTAACTGTGTTGATCTGCATTAGTTCCTTACTAAAGAGTACAGAAGATATGTCATTGGCTCTCTTGCTACCATACAAAAGCAGGATGAGAAGCAATTTGTTTTCAGAATTAGAGACTGATGATAAGGACAAGATGAAGGTTTGGACAAAGTATGAACTTTTGTGGATAAAATGCATCAAAAAATGATTTACATACTGCTACTGAGGTGTAGTCAGATTTTCAAAAATTCTTAAAGAGTAAAGATAGTTCCATGGACACAAACATAACGGAATTCAGTAGATTATATGTAAGATTGGAGAAATTCTATTTAGAAATTCCTCAATCTGTACTTTTGGTTTTGTGAGGACAGAAATGTTTGTGATAAATTTAAGAAAGGAAGAGAATCTTGTAGTCCATAGGGAAGGCTGAATTGTCAGAGATGCCATTTTCTTTTAAATAATTGCTAAAAGAAACAAAAGTGGTATGAGAAAAAAAAGCATTTAAATGGAGCAAGTAGTCTTAGACTACCTAAGAATCTGGCAGAGGCAGATTCAATTGACGCATTCAAAAGGGAATTAGATTGCCATTCGAAAAGGAACAATTTTGCAAGGTTATGGGGAGAAGGCAGGAGCATAGCATTAAATGAAATGTAAGTTTGGAAGGCCAGTGTGGACGTGACAAATCAAATGGCTTTCTCCTGCACTGTCACATCCTGTAATTCTGTGATGAAGATTGCATTTCAACTCAGGCAAATAAAGTAGTTGCTAGGATTCAATTTTAGATACACTGATAGTGAAGGCCTTGCCTCTACTTTAGATGAATCCATCTGGAATGCTGCTATAACATGTTTGGAAAATTTGTCTTATTTGTGTGAAAGATTGTTCAAAAATATTAAACATTCTATCTTCAGAATGAACCAACCAACAATATCAGAGACAGAGCCCGCTTTTTTAATTTAGAACTCTTTGGTGAGAAATTTTGAGACCTGCGGAATTGTGCATGACAGACTAAGAAGGGAGCTAATTAAAACTGTAGGCCTATGTTTAAACCATTTTTAAACAGGGGCCACCGTTTAAGCTGACACTCTGACAGAAAACCAACAAAATACATCATCATAATGTCTCCAAGGTATATACTTCATTCTAAAATGACAAATCTGTCTATAAAAAATGAAACAAAACCAATCAATCAATCTCCACAGACTGCAATGTCCACAATAAACACCCCCAAGTATTTAAGAAGGCCAAACAGCCAGATATTTGAAATGTGGTGACTCGGCTGAACCCAAATAGAAAATATAGTAAACTGAGATGTGGAGGAATTTCTTCTCTCAGAGGGTTGAGAGTTTCTGGAACTCTTTGCTTCCAAGAACTGTGGGGGCAGAGTCATACAGCATGGAAACAGACCCTTCGCTCCAACCAGAGTAGAATGTGTGGTGCTGGAAAAATACAGTAGGTCAGGCAGCATTGAGGAGCAGGAGAATTGATGTTTTGAGCATAAGGCCTTCATCAGAAATTAGGCCTGTGGCTCAGGGGGCTGAGAGATAAATAAAAGGGAGTGGGGCTGGGGTGGGGGATGGTAGCTGAGAATGCAATAGGTAGATGAAGGTGGGAGAGAACATGACAGGTCAGAGACAAGGATGGAGCGGATAGATGGGACAGATGATGAACAAGTCAAGAGGACAGTGCCAAGTTTGAGGCATGGGACTGGGATAAGGTGGAGATGGTGGGGGGGGAGGAAATGAGGAAACTGGTGAAATTCAAATTAATCCCATGTGGTTGCAGAATCCCAAGGCAGAAGATGTGGCCTTCACTCCAACCAGTCCATAATCCCAAATTAAACTCGTCCCATTTGCCTCTTCCTGGCCCGTATCCCTCTAAGTATTCTTATTTATGTATCTATCCAGAGTTCTTGTGTATATTCAAGACTGAAGTAGATTCTTGATCAGTTGGGGAATCTAGGGCACAGAGAAAACCTAGGAAGGTGGGGGTGAAAAATGCTGGATTAGCCATGATCCAGCTGAACGGCAGAGTAGGTTCAAGGGGCTGAAAGAGCTACTCTTGGTCTTGTTTCTTATGATCTCATGGTCGAAATATTTTGGTACTTCAGGTTAGGAGAAACCAATTAACTTTTTCCCAATTCTTACACAAAGCAGGTGCACATAAGCAGGTAGTTGCAATTTTTAAACAAAAAAATGACAAACTGTCAAAGAGTGACCAATGTCCTTACTCTGCTCAATGAACAAACTGTATGAATACATAGTAAAGTGTAAAATAGGACTAATAAAGTAAGGAATGTGATGTAACTGGTTTCCTTCCAGAACATTTCAGCTATGAATAGCTCTGAACAGCTCACAGTTTAAGACGACAATTGCTTGGAATCTTGTAAAATTACATGGAGCAAAAACATGCAAGGATTTTTAAACAGACATCTGTCCCTGCCCAACGCTTGTTAATGCTTGTTACATGGGTCAGGTTAAAATTAGGACTAATGGATAAATATGTCGACAAATATGCAAACTTGAGAATGCTAGATTGGGTATTAAAATATATAAATGTAATTTCAATTGCAAACTTAAAGCTGATGTACTTATCCTGAAGATAAAAATGATTTAATCTTAGAATGCTTTCAGCAAATGCATCTAAAACATATTGACAAAATAAAGAAAATATGAAACAGAACAAAACTGTGGCATGAAATTTCTGATCTACGAAATGAGTCTTGGGTTCATGGCATGCAATAAACTTGTATGCGTATGCTCAGGGAAGATGTTATGCAGATCCCAGATGCTTTTCCAGAGAAAAGAGCAAAAGAGGATAAAGGACCAACTTAGATTTTAAAAACTTTTCATTAATAGTTTTAAAATAATTCCTCTGACAAAGTATTTTGATGATTACCCTTTTATTGAAAAAGTCCAGATGTTCCATCAATTTAAAAATGCAAATAACTTTTCCTTACCTTGTTATGTGTGAAAATAATTCTTAGGTCTGGTTTTATTATACCATATGCCATCAGGAGGTCTTGAACTTTTTTCAGCTCATCTTTGCATTTTTTAGCAGTGGAGTAAAATTGCTTTCTTACAGGAATATTCTTAAAAAGTTTGAGCACAGTTACAGTTGTTCCTAACAGACATGAATAACAAACTGAAATTAGCAATGGACAAAAGGTGAGAGCAACCACTGAAAAATGGAAACATTGATGGAACTATGATGGAAGTTTGTTAGTCTATACAGAGATTACAGCAAAGTACAAAAAGACTGAAAGATCTGAAATTTAGATTTGCAAAATATATCAATATATTTGCAAAGTTTCAAAATGGGTGGCCTCTTGAGTGTCCCACTTTAAATGCTCCACTACTGATGGCTGTGCCTTCAGGTCATAGCGTCAATGAGATATACAGCATGGAAACAGACCTTTCAGTTCAACACATCCATGCTGACCAGATATTCCAAATAAATCCAGTCCCATTTGCCAGCATTTGCCCATATCCCTTTAAACCCTTCCTGTTCATATACCCATCCAGATGCCTTTCAAATGTTGCAATTGTACAAGCTTCCATCACTTGCTCTCGCAGCTCATTCCATACGCACACCACCTTCTGCATGAGAAAGGTGCCCCTTAGATCCCTTTTATACTTTTCCCCTCTCACTTTAAACCTATGCTGTTTGGACTCCCCCACCCTGGGGAAAAAACCTTGCCCATTTACCCTATCCATGCCCCTCATGATTTTATAAACCTCTGTAAGGTTATTCCACAGGCTCCAACACTTCCATGTAGCCCCAGCCTATTCAACCTCTCCCTATGGCTCAAACCCTCCAATGCTGGCAACATTCTTGTAAATCTTTTATGAATCCTTTCACATTTCACAACATCCTTCCTACAGCAGGGTGACCAGAATTGCATGCAGTATTCCAATAGCAGCCTAACCAAATCCTGTACAGCTGCAACATGACCTGCCAAATCCTATACTCAGTAACCTTGCAATGCAGGTCATTTTGCTGTAACACAGTTGATGTATTGGGGAACACTGTTTCCAAATCGCAAACTTTTAAAACGTGTGTTGGCTGATTACATTGCCAACAGTTTAAGCACTGTTTCTAAAGCACGATTTTTCTATAATGTGGAGTTGCACAAGAATGCAACCACTGCGTTATAGAAGAAGACTGTAAAGGCAAGCATATCAAACGCCTTCTTCATTATCTTATGGTGTCTTGGCCCTATACATTGGAATACCTTTATTGCATCTCTGTACTTTTTACCCTGTTTTCCTCCTTTAAGAGATTCCTTAAAACCTATTGCTTTACTTTCTTGTGTGGTTTGGTGTCATATTTTGCTTCATAATGTTCTTGAGAAGTAATCTGGGGTGTTTCATTGCATTATATGCACTATATAAATCTACGTTATTGTTGTCATATAGATGTTTATAACAGGAAACCCCAAAACACAATTGCAATTACACAGAACTAATGTTGGAAATAGTCTTTTGCGAGTGTCAGTTTTTTTAAAACCATTGTGTCGCAGCGTAATGCTTAAAAGCCATCTTAGTTAGGCCACTTCATGAGCAGATAACACAAAACTGAAAATACAATATTCAATTTCAGCAGGTGAAGAACAGTTTTGCAAAATCTCAATGACAATTAAACTTATCATCATGGAATATGTGCATAGTTCAGCATATTTATACAGCATTCTGCAAATAATTTGTGGGCGGCATGGTGGCACAGTGGTTAGCACTGTTGCCTCACAGCGCCAGAGACCCGGGTTCATTTCCCGCCTCAGGCGACTGACTGTGTGGAGTTTGCACATTTTCCCCGTGTCTGCGTGGGTTTCCTCCGGGTGCTCCGGTTTCCTCCCACGTCCAAAGATGTGCAGGTCAGGTGAATTGGCCATGCTAAATTGCCCGTAGTGTTAGGTAAGGGGTAGATGTAGGTATATGGGTGGGTTGAGTTTCGGCGGGGCGGTGTAGACTTGTTGGGCCGAAGGGCCTGTTTCCACACTGTAAGTAATCTAATCTAATCTAATCTAATCTAATCTAATCTAATTTGAAAATTAATCATATCACAATCTAATCTCATAATTAAATTGCAGTCAATTCTGCCATTCAACACAAATTGAGCCCAAATGTCAGGTAACTGATCATTTTTAAAGCTACACATTTAACTTTATACTTTACAAATATTTCTTGTGAACTGTACTGGCAATCAACATTTCCACAACTAGCAGATCTTCCATCCATTGTTCATGGATTCAGGATAAAGTTAATTTTCTACAGCACATCAGTAATCCTGCACGAATGGGTATGGTCACCTCCATATTCTGAATTTGAAGCAGCCCCACCTAGTGGTAGATCCACAAAGCTGACACGTCATTTTAGAATGATGCTCAAACAGGGACTGGGTTTCATATAAATGTAAAACACTATGAAGTTAAAAATAAAGAAGTTCAAAACTTGTGCAAGTTCCAAAATCCATTAGATTAAAATACTTCCAAACTTTGGCATATTTAGCCACTTACTTGTTTATAACCTGCTTTTTCGTCTTCTATGCACATAACTTCTGTACCATCTTTTAATATCTATCACATTTTCATGTTTTGAGATAAATTAGGGAATGATGGTAGCATAAAGATTATGTTGCACTGTGGCCATGAGTTCAAAATCCATGATGGCAGCTAGTGGAATATAAGCTTAATTATTCCAGAATTGGAATCTTAGTAATGGTGACGATGAAGACATCATTAATTATTATAAAAATTCATTTGTTACACATGTCCTTATGGGAACAAAATCTGCCATCCTTACGGAGTCTGATCTACGCATGACAGTAATATGGTTGATGTCTAATGACTCTGATATGCCCAGCAAGCCATTTAACTTCAAGGGTAATGAGAGATCAACATCAATAAATGACGTTGACAGCAATTCCCACATCCCACAAAAGAATGAAGGGGAAAAAAAACAAGTGTCAGCTCAACTCATGAACAGCAGCATTGTTATCACAGGGTCAGAAGGCTGCAGGTTTTATGCTCTATCCCGAAGACATCTGTACATATTCAGGTAAGTCTCACAAATTATTTTGCAATTTAATTGTCTGTAATTTGCCAAGCAATGATGGATAAACTATTCGTGTTCCCTATAATTTTACTTTTCTGAAATGGATAGCAAAGTCTGGAGTCCGCAAAAACACAATTAAGTCCAGAATCCAAAAAACAATGCTTCCATACTTCCCCAGAAGATGTTTTCTTAAATTTCAAATTGCAAGCAAGGTGAAATCATTGAACTAATGAACAGTTGTCCTTTAATACTATTAGTTTAACAGTAAAATCTTCAAAAATGGCACACCTTGTAAGGGGGAAGTGACGAAGACCTGAGGGGCAGCCGGGTAGGTTTTTTTCCCTTTAAAAGCGCGCAGGAGAAGAACCCGAGGCACTACAGAGGTAGTGTCTCCCACCCGCCCTCCTCCTCTAACCTAAATAATAAGACCCGTTGTGGTAAGTAGGTAAGTGCTGCATTTTGCTTGTTGTATTCTTTAGACCCAGTTTTTTTTATAAAAGGTTACTTTCAGAGGGATGGCAGTGAAGGCAGTGCAATGTTCCTCTTGCAACATGTTTGAGGTGAGGGATGCCATGGACGTCCCTGCTGATTACACTTGCAGGAAGTGCACCCATCTCCAGCTCCTCCAAGACCGTGTTAGGGAACTGGAGCTGAATTTGGATGAACTTAGGATCATTCGGGAGGCAGAGGGGGTCATAGATCGGAGCTTGAGGGAAGTAGTAACTCCAAAGATGGCAGATAGATGGATGACAGTGAGGGAGACTGGGAAGAAGCAGCCAGTGCAGGGACCCCTGCGGCCGTTCCCCTCAAGAACAAGTATACCGTTTCGGATACTTGTGGGAGGGATGACTTACCAGGGGTAAGTAACGGGGCCCAGGCCTCTGGCACGGAGCCTGTCCCCGTTACTCAGAAGGGAAGGGTGAAGAAGAGCAGAGCAGTAGTAATTGGGGACTCGAAAGTTCGGGGCACAGATAGGCGGTTTTGTGGGAACGAGAGAGACTCACGTTTGGTACGTTCCCTCCCAGGTGCAAGGGTACGTGATGTCTCTGACCGTGTTTCCCGGGTCCTGGAGGGGGAGGGGGACCAGCCCGAAGTCGTGGTCCATATTGGCACCAACGACATAGGTAGGAGGAGTGCCGAGGATGTTAGACAGGCTTTCAGGGAGCTAGGTTGGAAGCTCAGAGTTAGAACGAACAGAGTTGTTGTCTCTGGTTTGTTACCCGTGCCACGTGATAGAGATTCGAGGAATAGGGAAAGAGAACACTTAAATGCGTGGCTACAGGGATGGTGCAGGAGGGAGGGATTCCGGTTTTTGGATAACTGGGGTTCTTTCTGGGGACGGTGGGACCTCTATAAACAGGATGGTCTACACCTGAAACTGAGGGGCACCAGTATCCTTGGGGGGAGGTTTGCTAGTGCTCTTGGCGGGGGTTTAAACTAACTCTGCAGGGGCATGGGAACCCAGATTGTAGCTACAGG
>NC_057716.1:1053705-1060876 GCF_004010195.1 Chiloscyllium plagiosum | reverse complement strand
GAGTCGTGAGTTCGTGGAATGCCCTGCCAGTAGCAGTGGTGGACTCTCCCTCATTATGGGCATTTAAGCGGGCATTGGATAGGCATATGGAGGATAGTGGGCTCGTGTCGGTTAGATGGGCTTGGATCGGCGCAACATCGAGGGCCGAAGGGCCTGTACTGCGCTGTATTCTTCTATGTTCTATGTTCTAAGGTGTACCTGGGATTGTGACATATTTATTACTGAATAGCCTCACTAGCCTTGAAAAGCAAATTTTATATTAATGGAGATGTTTGACATTCCAGTACGATTAAAATGCACATTTTAACTTTTCTAAAGAAAGTTGGTGCATCTTATGTTTCAGTCCCCATTGCAAGTCCCAATCAGTTATTGTTATTTAAACTATTGCAGTCAGCAAGCGGAAAACTCAGTGCATTTTACTTTGTGGTAACTGTCCATTGGAATATTCGATATTCAAGAATGTTCCAATTAATCTATTTAATGCCATCGCTCTTACTGTATACCTCACAATCCCCTCAACCTGACGTCATATTTGTAATAATGATTGAAAGAGGAAATTCATGCCACAGAAATAGCAAAAACATTCGCGAGCAACGTTTCTTGATGTCCTTTAGCAACAAGCATCGTTGATTCACCTCTGACTGCAAACTCCTGGCCATGATGTTATTTGACATCTTAAAGTTAATTTATATCCTTACTTCTGACATCCAATCACTGCAAATTTATTCATTTAAAACATACAGAATTTCCCTTATATACTACTAAACATACTGTATATTTGATCTTATTTTGTTGATGCTGCTTCCAGCTGTTATCATTTAATAATAATATAAATTATTATATATTAAATGATAAATTATTAAATTAATTAAATTGAACTTTGCCTTAATTTGTTCCAAAGTTCGCTACAACAGTTGAAAATTCAAAAAGTTGAGATGTGAACTCGCTTAAATACAAGGATGATTAGATTAGCTTAGATTCCCTACAGTGTGGAAATAGGCCCTTCAGCCCAACAAGTCCACACCGACCCTCCGAAGAGTAACCCACCCAGTCTCATTTCCCTTTGACTAATGCACCTAACACTATGGGCAATTTAGAATGGCCAATTCACTGGACCTGCACATCTTTGGACTGTGGGAGGAAACTGGAGCACCCGGAGAAAACCCACGCAGACAGGGGGAGAATGTGTAAACTCCACACAGACAGTCACCCAAGGCTGGAATCGAAGCTGGGACCGTGGTGCTGTGAGACAGCAATGCTAACCACCGAGCCACCGTGCCGCCCCAACATGCAACACACCCATCTTTGACATAAGAAAAATGAAATACCTTGGCCCATGTGAGAAGGTTTCTGTGCAATGATGTGTCCCGCTTTGTCCAAAGTATACTGAGTACTCACATCATCAGCAGTCGTTTTAGTTGTGATAACAACCTGCAAAAAAGAAAGTGAAGCTGAATGATATTTGCATAATAAACATTTTAAGGCAATATTCAAGGTGAACCCTAATGGCTCTATGGGTAAATGCACTGACTGCTGTAGACGAGTGCAATGTAAACCAGGTCCAGATGTAACAATTGGTTGTGGAAAGCTATGTTTCAATTGCCCTCAATGTTTTGGGTTAGGAAAACGTCAGCGAGAAATCCTGTTCTGATCACTAATTAGTTGAAAGGTATGTAAATACGGTGCCATGTGAGCTAGTCTAAGGCTCAACTGTTACTAGCATCACTCCAGTCGTCACTCACTTTCAAGACTCACACATGAAGGATATTCTCAGAAAAACATAGACATTTCATTTAGTTCATAACAATTCTAATTATTCAGAAAACTATCATTGCACTAAATATCAAAACTACTGTAATGTGGCTGTATAACACAAAAATCTATTTTAGTGTTGTGCAATTTTAACTATATTTTAGATGAACAAATTAAAGAGAAATAATAAATGCTTAAAATATCAAAATGCATAAAATATTCTCACAGCTTGAAATAAAAAATTCCATGTGGCGGCACGGTGGCACAGTGGTTAGCACTGTTGCCTCACAGTGCCAGAGACCTGGGTTCAATTCCCGCCTCAGGCGACTGACTGTGTAGAGTTTGCACATTCTCCCCATGTCTGCGTGGGTTTCCTCCGGGTGCTCTGGTTTCCTCCCACAGTCCAAAAATGTGCAGGCTAGGTAAACTGGCCATGCAAAATTGCCCGTAGTGTTAGGTGAAGGGGTAAAATGTAAGGGAGTGGGTCTGGGTTGGTTGCGCTTTGGCAGGTCGGTGTGGACTTGTTGGGCCAAAGGGCCTGTTTCCACACTGTAAGTAATCTAATGTAAGTAATCTAATATAAAAGTCTTGCAACTTATTTTTGTTTAAGTGTTGAGTTTTCAATTTTGTGTTATTTTGTGTCTTCAAACACAACACATGCAAAAACTGATTTGGCTGGTCTCCTTTGCAGCCATCTTCAAGGACAGGTAAGGCTGTCTAGTAATGGATTAGCTCATATACTATGGTACCATTCTTCATATCCTGTACCTACTTAAAATTTTTATGAAAGGTCAGGAACAAAAGGCCATTGATTTAAGGAAATCAGTTATAGAAGAAAAGACAAAATGGGGGATATTTTGATTTACAAAGTGAGTTACAATCTGGAATGCACTGCTTGAAATTAAAGTATAAAACTTTCCAAAAGAATCTGGAATAGTATTTGGAGAAAATTGCAGGGTCGGGGAAAGGGCTTAAAGATGGGAAAAACTGGGTCAGTAAGGCTACATAATGAGAGAAAGACTTTGCTTGACTGAGTCAGAAGAAAAATTGCATTATCTGGGAATTTGTATCAAAATGAGAATTTTGTACAAAGGGAGAAAAGGTGCTTTAAGCAAGATTTACTGCAAGCATTGCTATGTGCTGAGTGGAGAATTCAGTAAAGGGTGCTTTGCCTCTTGTTTTCAAGCCTACAGCATTTAATTTCTGATTTTGTATAACTGAGAACAGTTACTAACTGGTAGTACTAGAAATTTTTATCAGCATTGTATTGCTTTATTAGCATTGTAAACTGGCAGATGGAGGCCATATTAATTATAAATGAATAAACAGGCAATTATTAATTAATTATCACATATTAGTGATGCGCTAGAGCATCAGGACATGAAGCTTCTAGATTTAGGTGTGATCCAGGGCAAACACATCTGCAACTAAGTTCTTGTGGCAGCAAGACGTTCGGTTCAGAGTTATTGAACTGAAAGCCAAGCTGCAAACACTGTAGCACATTACGGAAAGGGAACGGTTACTTTATTCTACGAGAAGTCATGTCCCATAGCATAGGACTTTCTGAATTGGCCAGTGATCTGGAACAAGGAGGTGTGACTACAAACAGCTGAGCAGCCGGTGCAGAGAAGAATTCACATTCTTGGATCATTGGAAACTCTTCTGGGGTAGATGTGACCTGTACAAGAAGGATGGATTGCACCTGAATTGGAAGGGGACTAATATACTGGCGGGGAGATTTCTTAGAGCTGCCCAAGAGGATTTAAACTAGTATGCTGAGGAAAGATAGCAGTCTGACACAGATACAATTGGGAAACGGAGGAAGTCAAACAATCAGGGCAGGCAGGTACAAAGCAGAGAATGAGATAGGACTGATAAACTGCATTTATTTCAATGCAAGAGGCTAACAGATAAAGCAGATCAACTGCGGGCATGGTTAGGTTCGTGAGATTGGGCTATCATAGCAATTAGAGAGATGTGGCTCAGGGATGGACAGGACTGGCAACTTAATGTTACAGGGTTTGGATGCTATAGGAAGGATATAAAGGGGAGCAAGAGAGGAGGGAGGAGTGGTGTTTTTGATTAAGGATAACATTACTGTTGTACTTGTGGAGCACATTCCTGGAAATACATTAAGGGAAGTTATTTGGGTGTAAGTAAGAAATGAGAAAGGGATGGTCACCTTACTGGGATTGTACTGTAGACCTAGGAGAAAGTGAAGACTGCACATGCTGGAGTTCAGAGTCAAAACATGCAGTGCTGAAAAAGCACAGCGGTCAGGCAGCATCCAAGGAGGAGGAGAGTCAACATTTCATGCATAAGCTCTTCATCATTCCTGATGAAAAGTTTAAGCTCGAAATGTCAACTCCCCTGCTCCTCGAATGCTGCCTGACCGATTGTGCTTTTCCAGCACCATACTTTTTGACCCTTGTATTACAGACCCCCAATAGTCAATGGGAAATTGAGAAACAAATTTGTAAAGCGATCTCAGCTCTCTGTAAGAATAATAGAGTGGTTATAGTGGGGGATTTTAATTATGCACACATAGAATGGGACTGCCATAGTGTTAAGGGTTTGAATGGAGAGGAATTTGTTAAGTGTGGACAGGAAAATGTTTCTGATTCAGAATGTGGATGCACCTACTAGAGATGGTGCAAACCTTGACCTACACTTGGGAAATAAGGCAGGGCAGGTGACTCAGGTGTGGGCAGCACTTTGGGGCCAGTGACCATAATTCTATCAGTTTTAAACAGTGATGGAAAAAGATAGACCGGATCTAAAATTTCAAGTTCTAAACCAGAGGAAGGCCAAATTTGATGTTATTAGGCAAGAATTTTCACAAGTTGACTGGGGGCAATGTCCGCAGGTAAAGGGATGGCTGGAAATTGGGAAGAATTCAATCACAAGATAACAAGAGTCCAGAGACAATATGTCCCTCTGAGTGAAGGGCAAGGCTGGTAGGTGTAGGGAATGTTGGATGACTGGAGAAATCGAGGTTTTGGTCAAGAAAAAAGAAAGAAACATATGTTAGGTATTGAGTGAATCTCTAGAAGAGTATAAAGGCAGCAGGGATATACTTAAGAAGAAAATCAGTAGGGCAAAAAGGGGACATGAAATAGCTTCGGCAAATAGGATTAAGGAGATTCCAAAGGGATTCTACAAATACATAAAGGACAAAAGGGTAACTAAGGACGGAATAGGGCCCCTTAAAGATTAGGAAGCCTGCCTACATGTGCAACCGCAGAAGATAGATGAGATACTAAACAGGTATTTCGTATCAATGTTAACTGTGGAGAAGGATATGGAAGAAAGAGAATGTGGGGAAATAAACACATCTTGAAAAATGCCATTATTATAGACATGGCAGTGCTGGACATCTTAAAACACATAAAGGTGGATAAATCCCCAGGATCTGATCAGGTACACTCTCGAACTCTGTGGGAAGCGAGGGGCGAGATGGCTGGGCCCCTTGCTGAGGAATTGGAGGTGAAGTGCTAGAAGACTGGAGGTTGGCTAATGTAGTGCCACCATTTCAGAAAGGTGGTAAGGAAAAGCTAGGGAACTATAGACTGGTGAGCCTGACATCAGTGGTGGGCAAGTTGTTGGAGGAAATGCTTAGGGACAGGACTTACATGTGTTTGGAAAGGCAAGGACTGACAAGAGATAGTTAAAATGACTGTGCATGGGAAATCCTGGCTCACTAACTTGACTGAATTTTTTTGAAGTAGTAACGAAAAGGACTGATGAGGGCAGAGTGGTGGATGGGATCCATATGGACTTCAGCAAGGTGTTTGACAAGGTTCCTCATGATAGACTGGTTAGCAAGGTTAGATCACATGGAATACAGAGACAACTAGCTATTTGGATACAGAACTGGCTTGAAGATAAAAGACAGAGGGTGGTGGTGGAGGGTTGTTTTTCAGATTGGAGATCTGTGATTAGTGGCGTGCCACAACAATCGACGCTGTGTCCACTGCTTTTCCTCATTGATGTAAATGGCTTGACTGTGAACATGGGAGGTATGGTAAGTTTGCAGATGACACTAATGTTGGAGGTGTAGTGGACAGCGAAGGTCTCTCAGAGTACAATAGGATCTTGATCAGATGGGCCAATCGGCCGAAGATTTGCAGATGGAGTTTAATTTAGATAAACGTGAGGTGCTGTATTTTGGAAAGGCAAATCAGGGCAGGACTTACACACTTAATGGTAAGGCCTTGAGAGTGTTGCTGAACAAAGAGACCTTGGAGTGCAGATTCATAGTTCCTTAAAAGTGGAGTCGCAGGTAAATGGGATAGTGAAGAAGGCGTTTGGCATTTTATATCCTTGCCTTTATTGGTTACTGCATTGAGTATAGAAGTTGGGAGGTCATGTTGCAGCCATACAGGATATTGATTAAACCACTTTTGTAGTATTGTGAGCAATTCTGGTCTCTCCTACAGAAGGATGTTGTGGAATTTGGAAGGGTTCAGAAAAGATGAACAAGGATGTTGCCAGAGTTGGAGGGTTTGAGCTACAAGGAGAAACTAAATAGGCTGGAGCTGTTTTCCATGGTGTGTCGGAGGCTGAGGGGCAACCTTACAAAGCATGGATTGGGTCAATAGTCAAAGTCGTTTCCCTGGGTAGGTGAGTCCAAAACTACAAGACATAGATTAAAACTGAGAGGGGAAAGATATTAAATGGACCTATGGGACAGCTTATTCAAGCAGAGAGTGGTGCATGTGTGGAATGAGTTGCCAAAGGAAGTGGTAGAGGCTGTACGATTATAACATTTAAAAGGCATCTGGATGGGTACATGAATAGGTAGCTTTTTGAAGGATATGGGCAAAATGCTGGCAAGTGGGACTAGATTAATTTTGGATATCTGGTCAGCATGGACAAGTTGAACTGAAGGGTCTGTTTCCGTGCTGTACATCTCTATGACTCTAAGTGAGGCAGGTAAGAGGACCCACAGCACAGGACCCTCAGCTTTTGCAATAATTCAACAGGTTTGAGGCTGTCACCTAGTTTGGATGAGTGTGAGAGCTGCAGGGTGGATGAATTAATTGGCCATGCACATAGAACATAGAAGAATACAGCGCAGTACAGGCCCTACAGGACCCTCAGCTTTTGCAATAATTCAACAGGTTTGAGGCTGTCACCTAGTTTGGATGAGTGTGAGAGCTGCAGGGTGGATGAATTAATTGGCCATGCACATAGAACATAGAAGAATACAGCGCAGTACAGGCCCTTTGGCCCTCGATGTTGCGCCGATCCAAGCCCACCTAACCTACACTAGCCCACTATCCTCCATATGCCTATCCAATGCCCGCTTAAATGCCCATAATGAGGGAGAGTCCACCACTGCTACTGGCAGGGCATTCCATGAACTCACGACTCGCTGAGTAAAGAACCTACCCCTAACATCTGTCCTAAACCTACC